>NC_136266.1:85257072-85547072 GCF_964187855.1 Myxine glutinosa
GTGCTACCAAATCTTAAGTCAAGGGTGTCAATAATTTTGTCAATGCCATTTCTTTTATTTTCTGATTTAAAAGGACATATTGAGTTCTGAATGAAAAACAAAGGTTCTGTAATATTAACAGTGAAATAAAGAATTGTGGAGACCAAATAGTTTTGTCAATTCCAACCTATTTTTAGATAAAATTGTGAGTTATTTGAAAAAAGTGCAAGTGCTAATGCCAATATTTTTGTCCACGACCGTATATGTATATATACATATATATACATATATATATATATATATATATATATATATATATATATATATATATATATATATATATATATATATATATATATATATATATATATATATATATATATATATACACACACACATACTTGGCATTTAATATGGAATTTTTTTTTTCCTGACTTTGGTTTACTTTCTTAACTCAGTATATCAATCTGGTGAGTTTCTTTTACACTTTGGTGATTTATTTGTTTAAAGAACCATGTCACTGATTGTCTGTCGCAGCAAGAAGTCAACAACAGGATTATATCACAGGTGGCATGGCAAAATGTACCGACAGGTGCATTTGATGATTGGCTTCACAGTCGGGTATACAAGGGTTGTTGCGTTCTGTATTAGTGGAAAACAACTGCTGCACATCTCCAAACGTTATTGCCGCTTCCTCTGGAGATGGTCCGTCAACTCGACAATGCTGTTTGTCATGGAGTGGTGGCTTTACGAAATTATGGCATGAAACAGCGTGCTATTGCTCGGCAGTATGGCATCACTCAAGGTCAGGTGTCAAAGATCCTGAAACGAAATGCTCAGAGGGGTGTCCCTACTCCAATACCGAGGCCAGGACGTCCCCGCAGAACCACAAGGAGGGATGATCACCAGCTGCACAGGTTAGCCCGCAATGGCCGTACCAAGTCAGCTAATCGGCTTAGGGCTGAGTGGCAGCAACTGACAAATGTCCCTGTATCCAGAAGGCTAGTCAACCAACGACTGGTTCAAGCAGGCTATCATGCCAGGCGTCCCCTGAGAAAGCCACGCCTGACCAGACAACACTGCCAGCGCCGATTGCAGTAGGCCAGAGAGCACCGTCAATGGCAGCCAGGACACTGGAATCACGTGATCTT
This sequence comes from Myxine glutinosa, assembly GCF_964187855.1. Taxonomy (NCBI): domain Eukaryota; kingdom Metazoa; phylum Chordata; class Myxini; order Myxiniformes; family Myxinidae; genus Myxine; species Myxine glutinosa. The sequence continues at coordinate 85,258,203 of NC_136266.1, forward strand.
CAGTGACGAGTCTAGATTTCTGGTCTATCGTCAAGATGGCCACGTCCGAGTGCGCAGACAAGTGCATGAAGCCTACAACAAAGATTGTATAGTGCCAAGAGTCCAACTGGAGGTGGTGGGGTGACCGTTTGGGCTGCTTTTCATGCGGGGGGCAAAACTGACCTGGTTGTTCTGAATGGAAACCTGAACCACTTCAAGTACAGGGCCATTCTGGAAGAAACATTGCTTCCATTTGCTCATGCAGCCTTTCGAGGAAACTTTGTCTTCCAAGATGACAATGCACGGCCTCATCGTGCTCGCATGGTCCAACACTTTCTTGCTGACCGTGGTGTAGAGCATATGGAGTGGCCTGCCATGTCCCCGGATATGAATCCGATAGAGAACTTGTGGGCAGAATTAACGCGTCAAATCGACCACTTGGACCAGCAGCCAACCTCTGTGCGTGAATTGCAGCAGGCTATTGTCACTGCATGGCAAGCGATTCCTGTCCAAACCTTGGCAAATCTCGTGAACAGCATGCCTCAACATGTACGTGCTCTCCTGAATGATCGTGGGGGTTACACGAAGTACTGAACTGTAATTTTACTGTCCGTAATCCCAGTCGTAATTTAACTTTTGTTTTTGTGAAAAAAATTTTTGGCTAATGTGCAAAATAAAGACATACTTCTGGAAAACGTACAGAAGTTTAACACAGTACTGTCCATGAATTGAGTTAGATATCAGTTTACATCACTTTCAAGAATCAATTTATTTGTTTCGAAATGTCAAATGTGGTTTTTGTTTCTTTTAAACGTCACATTAACAAAATCTAGAATAATTTCAACATAATTCCAATGAACTTTTGGTTATAAGACATCTTGAAAAGTAAGTTCACCCCCACAAAAAAAATATTCCATATTAAATGCCAAGTCTGTGTGTATATACATATATATATATATATATATATATATATATATATATATATATATATATAATAATGGTATCTGTAATCTGGTTCTCCAACCTAATGAGCGGACAACATGACGTCATCGCCATGCACGTACGCCTTGCCTGCAAAGTTCCAGAGGAACCATCTAGCAGTGTGTCATTACGGATTATAAATACAGATACTGTCACAAGTGCATGCAAAACTCACAGTTACCGACCTGGTTTCGCCCTTATTGGGGCTTCATCAGGGCAACGCAGTGAGGCTTTCCATACACTTGTAACTCTGTGACCCTTTCGGTTTTTATATCAGTCACTATGCGACCTTCATATCATCAGTGGAGAACCGCCAGCAAGGTGTCCCATACAAGGTGCAGCAGCACCCAGCAAGGTGCAGCAGTAGCTGTATGGGACACCTTGCTGGCGGTTCTCCACTGATGATATGAAGGTCGCATAGTGACTGATATATATATATATATATATATATATATATATATAATTTCAAAACACACCTGGTCACAAGTGTGCCTCACTGACCGGGTCCTCAGTCGAAGTCCTCAGCATCATCCCGTTTTCTGCCCTTCACCCTCAATACGGTCAGCTAAGTTGGGTCAGCAGGGGCACATATACGCCTCCACATGCAGCAACTACACCCGGATGCGTATATACCCCGACCCCCAGCGAGTGCGAACGTAGACTACAACAAAACCGCCTCCACATGCAGCAACTACACCCGGAAGCGTACATACCCCCACACCCAGCTGGTGAGAACACAGACTACAACAACAAAACCACCTCCATTTCCAGAATCCACAGCCCCTCATCCACTCACTCACACCCCAAAAAAAACAAAAACAACTGACCACCACCTTTACAACATGCACCACTCAAACAAAAACACATTCGTGCAAAACCACACACACTCCTGCAGCACACACACACACCCACTCCTACAACACACACACACACACACACACACACACACACACACACACACACACACACACACACACACACACACACACACACACACACACACACACACACACACACACACACACACACACACACACACACACACGCCATTCACACATCTCTATTTCTCTTCCGCGCTCAGTCACTACCCCTTTAGCGTGAAATGAACCACCACACACAACTTCAACCCACACTTTTTTTTCATCTTCTTTTTTGTATACAAGATCGAGGCTCGTGAAAGAGCTAACATTAATCACACAAAAAGACAAACCGACACACAAAACACAAAAAACAAGGGGAGCGGCAGACAAGATGGGGAGAGAGGGGGAAGGACACAAACACAACATTTGAGAGCAGGGACATCGGGAGGACTTGGGGGGAGGTGGGAGAGGAATAAAACATATGAACACTGCAAGGACTCTGGGGTGAATTACCGGGGGTAGAAAAGATCAAGGTTTTCGATGGGGGAAGATAAGAGATGGTGGTGAACAGCTGTTTTAAAGACCTGGAGGGAGGAGTGGGATTGAAGGGAGTGGGGGAGTTTGTTCCAGAGGCGGGAGAAAAGGGGAATGAAAGAGTGAAGGTGAGCAGAGAGCCTAGACTTTGGCAGTTTAACCATAAGAGGGTTGCAGGCAGATCTTGTGCAACCTGAAGGAATATTGGGGGGGACAGAGCACAGAGAGAGCTGGGGGAGCAAGGCCGGAGAGGAGTCGGTAGAAGACAGAAAGACCACCAACCTGCCTGCGGTGAGTGAGTGAAAGACCCTCGGAGTTGACTACATCGCAGGAGATTCCAATGATTCTGAAAGCTTTGGCCTCAACAGCGTGAAGCCGAGCAAGGTGTGAGGCAGGAGCACCAGCCCAGAGGGGGGAACAGTATTCCATTGAGCTGCGGATGAAAGCCTTGTATGTGGTGAGGAGCTCAGGTGTGCCAAGGAAGGACTTCGCACGACGGAGGATGCCCAGTCGGCGACTGGCTTTGGAGGCCAGCTTGGAAATGTGATTTTCCCAAGAAAGATCATGGCAGATAGTGAGACCCAAAAGCTTGAGCGACAGAACTTCTTGGAGAGGATTGTTGAGAAAGTAGATGGGAGGGTTGTCCAGTCGGTCCTTTCGGAGAGACATTGTAAGAGTGTGAGATTTGTCAGGATTGAAAGACATGTTCCACTTGTTTGACCAGTCTGTGATTTTGTCCAGGTCTGCAGAGAGTGAGGAGGCTGCAGACTGCCGATCTGAGGGATGAGGAATGGAGCGGCAGATAGTGGAGTCATCAGCAAAGAGATAAAGAGGCTTTTCCAGAGAGTAGAAGAGATCATTGATGAAGACCAGAAATAGCACAGGGCCCAGAACACTACCTTGGGGAACTCCAGCCAGAACAGGAAGGGAAGATGAGAGAAATCCATTCAGGGCCACACGTTGCCTACGACCAGAGAGGAAATCCGCAAGCCATGAGTGGAGATTTCCCTGAATACCATAGGAGGTGAGTTTGGTGAGCAGAGCTGGGTGCCAGACCGTATCGAAGGCATGTGATATGTCAAGTGAGACAGCTCTGATTTCCTGTTTGGCATTGAGGACCTCCATCCATTGTTGAGACAGCAGAAGCAACATGTCCAGAGTAGAATGACCTGGTCTGAATCCAAATTTATGATCAGAGATCAAGCCATTGGAGAAGAGGAAGGATTTGATATCTGAAGCAATGATGGATTCCATGACTTTGCTGATAATTGGGAGCAGGCTGATTGGTCTGTAGTTGCAAGGATCTGTTTTTGCACCTTTTTTGTGTAAGGCGGTAAGGTTTGCCGATTTCCAAGATGCTGGCAGATGACCTTGAGCAAAAGAGAGGGTGAAAAGAACAGAGAGAGGGTGAGATAGAGCGGAGGAGCAGGATTTTAGGACCCGAGGGCTGATGCCGTCTGGTCCAGTTGCAGAATCAGAGTCGAGGTTTAACAAAAACTTCTCCACCTTGTCAGGAGAGAAGGACACAGAGTCCAGGAGCAGTTGGGTTCGACTGGGAAAGGTGGGAACAGAGAGAGATGGGTTTGGGACACAAGATTTTGAGGCAAACACAGAGTTGAGGCATTCGGCTTTGTCACGTGCGGTGTCAACTGTGTAGCCATTGGAGGTGAGGGAGGGGATGGAGGGGGAACAAACACCAGAAACGGATTTGACCAGACGCCACCAGGATTTGGAGGAAGGAGACAGGTTTGAGAGTTCAATCTTGAGTGTGGAGAGATAGTGCTTCCTGGCACTCCTGAGGGTAGAAACACACTTGTTTCAAGCTTGGTGGAAGGAACTGAGATTGCCTTCAGTTGGATTTGCCTTCCAAGACGCAAAGGCAAGTTGTTTCAGGGCAACTGCCTCACCACAAGATTCAGTGTACCATGGATGGGAGGAAGGGTAAGACAACTGAAGACGAGATGGGATAAATCTGTGCATGAGAGAGAGCAGTTTGCTTTGGAAGAATTCCCAGGAAGAATTGATGTCAGAGGCATTAGAGATGGGAGACCAGTCCAGTTGATTGATGGCTGCTTGCAGACCGTGCCAGTCGGCCTGAGTGAAATGCCAGACTCGTCGGTGCTGAGGAGGCTCTCTGAGAATGGCCAGTGAGATGTCCACTTTAACAAGCACATGATCAGAAGCACCGATTGGAGCAGAAGAAGAGCAGCAAACATTTCCAGGGAAGTTAGTCATAACCAAGTCCAGAAGAGAAGATACTCCATTGACTGAGATCCGGGTCGGGAAATTGACAGATTGTGTCAGTCCCAATGAGTCGCAGAAGTCCTTTGCTGAGGTGCCATGGCTGGTGAGAGATGAACCCACACCCAGCCAGCTGGCATGATGACAGTTGAAGTCGCCACATATGAGGAAGAGAGAGTTTGGATGAGTTGATAGAAGTTGGTCCATGTTGTCCGACAGAGAAATGTAAATGGAGTCATCACTGTTTGGAGGACGGTACAGAACACATATGAACAAAAGGTGGGAGCGGAGAGGAAGCCGTAGCCAGAGGTACTCCTGTGGGTGGGGTGGAGAGAGGGCAGTGCAGGGAGAGTGAGGAAGAGAGTTTTTGATAAAGATAGCCACCCCACCACCAGGACGAGGATCAGGTCTATCGTACTGGAGGGAGTAACCAGGAAGTGATATTAAGGAATCAGAGACATCTTGAAGGAGGAAAGTTTCTGTTAAGCAGATCAAGTCTGGATTTTCAGAAGCAACCTGAATGGAGAGATCAATCAGGTTTGAGCGAAGGCCCCGGATGTTTGAGGTCCATACCGTTAGTGAGGAGAGAGGGGGAGCATCGGGTGCAGGACAGGGGAGGGGAGGGGTAGGGTCAGATGAAGGGTGAGAGGGGGATGTAGGAAGAGCAGTTGATACTGTGTCAGAGATTACAGAAGAGTTACAAGAAAGGGAAGGATGAGGAGGACGAAAGGTTTGATGGTGATGGAATGAGGCACAGTGAGAGTTTGTTTGAGGAGGGGCAGAGGAAAGTAGAAGGTTGGGGGAGGTGGAGGTATGACATAGGAGGGAGAGGAAGTGGGGAGGAGGCAGCTTTGAGAAGGAGTTGGGAGGAGGGAGAATTTGGGAGGGATGGTTGGGGGGGAGATTTGAAGGGGAGGGGCAAGGGGGGAGTTTAGAAAGTGGATGATTAATGAAAGATGAACATATATAACAAATTGGGTTTGTTGTGATTTTCAAGTTAGCGATTCGTTTAAGAACGATGGAGGAGGGATGGAATGAATGAGAATTTAGAGCATGGAGTGATTTGGAATCATAAGAGATTGAATATTTTTTTGAAATGGAATGTGTTGAAGAGGAAATTGAAAGGAGCCTTTTAAATAAGAAGAAAAACAGCGTGTTGTAATAAACCACTGAATAAAACACTGAAGGGGATAGTTGAAACATATTTATACAGAACTGTGAAGAACAATCTTATATTCACAAAAATACCAATGGGAGAGGAAGCCTAGAGCGACGACCACGAGTCACTTGAACAGGGCAAAAGGTGGAAGGCAAGGGGAAAATGGGGGCGGGGCGAGACAGCGCACGTGGGCAGAGGCAAAAGCACACGAGGAGAAAGGGAAATAAAAGTTTTTTTTGTTTGTTTTTTTTGTTTGTTTGTTTTTGGGGGGGGGGGGGTGTGGGGGTTACAACATTAGACAAATAGTAGATGTTTGGTGAAGCTTGGTGGAGAAGGAGAAATCAAAGAAGCTAGCGAAGGAAGGAACAACCTTCGATGGGGGAAGCCTGAGGCTGCAAGGCCTTGCTCGCGACGCGGAAAACAAACGATTTATTTATGAAAGATAAACACCGAGAAACTTCCAAGGGGGACACTATAAGTTCACACACCGAACGATAAATACAGTTTCGACAAAATACAATTGTGAACAGACAACTTTGAAAAACGTGGAGACCGTGTGGACCGTCGAAAACCCCTGCCACCGTCTCCAAGATCTCGCGAGATCAGAACACACTGTTGAACACACTGTTCAACATGCCTCCATAAACTTCCTCCAAATCCAAAATGAGCTTTCAAGGCAACCTGGGCCACTCTGTCACACATCCTCCTTCTTTTTGTCCCACACACGACAAGCCGAGCAAGAAATGCAGAAAAGGAATTGCCAAAAACCCTCTACACCCCACCTCAAATGGCTGACAAGAAACTTGCCAACCCTTCTCCCGACACTCTTTACATGGTACTGCATACACTTTTATACATTGAAAGCTGGAGAACTGCACATATATTTGGATTGGTTTGCTCCCGGCTGCATCCAGGGGATTCCATATAATGAGTGGATACCAGAGGTAATGTGCCATGTGGCAGATGGCACTTATCGCTCCCATTAAGGTACAGCATAGCTGGATGGGATACCTTAATGGCGGTTCACCACTGATGGTATGAAATCGCAAAGTGACTGGTATATAACCGAAAGGTTTTCAGAGTCATAAGTGTATGCAGTACTCACTGCGTTGCCCTGATGAGCCCCAAAAGGGCGAAACCAGGTCGGTAACTGTGAGTTTTACATACACTTATGACAGTATCTGAACTAAGATCAAAATTCTGCTCTGTCAGAGGGTTCTCTTGAGAGCTTGACAGGCAGAGCGTATGTACATGGCAGTGACGTCATTACTTGCGCTCATTGAAAGCTGGAGAACTGCACATATATTTGGATTGGTTTGCTCCCGGCTGCATCCAGGGGATTCCATATAATGAGTGGATACCAGAGGTAATGTGCCATGTGGCAGATGGCACTTATCGCTCCCATTAAGGTACAGCATAGCTGGATGGGATACCTTAATGGCGGTTCACCACTGATGGTATGAAATCGCAAAGTGACTGGTATATAACCGAAAGGTTTTCAGAGTCATAAGTGTATGCAGTACTCACTGCGTTGCCCTGATGAGCCCCAAAAGGGCGAAACCAGGTCGGTAACTGTGAGTTTTACATACACTTATGACAGTATCTGAACTAAGATCAAAATTCTGCTCTGTCAGAGGGTTCTCTTGAGAGCTTGACAGGCAGAGCGTATGTACATGGCAGTGACGTCATTACTTGCGCTCATTGAAAGCTGGAGAACTGCACATATATTTGGATTGGTTTGCTCCCGGCTGCATCCAGGGGATTCCATATAATGAGTGGATACCAGAGGTAATGTGCCATGTGGCAGATGGCACTTATCGCTCCCATTAAGGTACAGCATAGCTGGATGGGATACCTTAATGGCGGTTCACCACTGATGGTATGAAATCGCAAAGTGACTGATATATATATATATATATATATATATATATAGTCACGTGAAAAAGTAAGTACACCCCATGTAAAGTTTTTACTTTTTCAACATATTTCAACATACAGCTATTTGATCTTCATTTCAACAATATTGATAGATAAAGGTGATATAATATAACAAATATCATGAAACATTTACATTTTGTAGTCCATTGTATAATTTAAATAAACATAAATGCAAATTTCACATGTGGAAAAAGTAAGTACACCCCTACATTTATCACTACTTCAAATACCTAAAATTAGAATCAGGTGCACCAGCTCAGGTGCAAATGATAAGAACATCATTGGAGAGGATCTTGGAGGAACCTGTCTTCTTTAAACCTCAGACATTTAGTTTGGTTTGCTCTTTGTTGTTGAAGTGTGCGGTGTCACCATGCCTAGATCAAAAGAGCTCTCTGAGGCCTTCAGGAAGAAGGTTATAGATGCCTACGAGTCTGGGAAGGGATTTAAAAAGATCTCCAAACAATTTGAAATCAATAATTCGACTGTCCGGAAGATCATCTACAAGTGGAGAAGATTCCAAACAACTGCCAACTTGTTCAGGCCAGGCTGCCCCAGCAAGTTCAGCCCGAGAGCAGACCGCAAGATGCTGAAAGAAGTCTCTAAGAACCCCAGAATGTCATCACGGGACCTACAGGTAGCTCTTGCCACTGTTGATGTCAAAGTGCACGAGTCTACCATTAGAAGGAGGCTGCACAAATTTGATCTGCATGGGAGGTGTGCCAGGAGGAAACCGTTGCTGTCCAGAAAGAACATCAGGGCAAGATTAAGTTTGCCAATGAACACCTCGGCAAAGACCAGCACTTCTGGAACAATGTGCTATGGACAGATGAGTCAAAGGTAAAGCTATTTGGCCACAGTACCAGGAGACATGTTTGGCGAAAACCAAAGACAGCATTTGACCACAAGAACCTGATACCAACTGTAAAGCATGGTGGTGGAAATATTATGGTTTGGGGCAGCTTTGCTGCATCAGGGTCTGGGCAGCTCACCATCATAGAATCCACTATGAATTCTTCATTGTACCAGAGGGTGCTTGACGATAATGTGAGGCCATCTGTCGGAAAGTTGAAGCTCAACCGAAGGTGGACCTTGCACCATGACAATGACCCTAAACATACCAGTAAATCCACCAAGGAATGGCTGAAAAGAAAGAAATGGAGGGTTCTGGAATGGCCAAGTCAAAGCCCGGATCGAAATCCCATCGAGATGTTGTGGGGGGATTTGAAACGAGCTGTGCATGCAAGAAACCCCTCAAACATCGCACAGCTGAAAGAATTCTGCATGGAGGAGTGGGCAAAAATTTCTCCCAGTCGATGTCAGAGACTGGTAGACAGTTATAAGAAACGCCTACTTGAGGTTGTTTCTGCCAAAGGGGGCAACACCACCTATTAGAGCCAAGGGTGTACTTACTTTTTCCACATGCAAAATTTGCATTTATGTTTATTTAAATTATACAATGGACTACAATATGTAAATGTTTCATGATATTTGTTGTATTATATCACCTTTATCTATCAATATTGTTGAAATGAAGATAAAATAGCTGTATGTTGAAATATGTTGAAAATGTCAAAACTTTACATGGGGTGTACTTACTTTTTCACGTGACTGTATGTATATATATATATATATATATATTGTACACGAGTATATATATACGTATATATAAATATATATAGCAATCTACTCAAGGATGAGTTTTTTTTACCTTGGCAGTAAAATCAAATGATTGAAAAAAATGCCTTCTCATGATGCCAATGTGTTCGCTCCCTGCCACCTTGCTCGTATTCAATATTTTCCTGCCAATGCCAAATCGTTACTCCAGCTAAAAATTATTGGCAACTATTGCAGACTCATTACAACAGATATCTGTGTGAACACAGCTTTCATGTCGTTGCTGCAAGGGAAGCCGTTCACTATAACGCACTATAAACAAACTCACGCACACAGGTGTTCACCTATTATACATTCAATGGTAGTTTTCAGAAACAAATGACAATCATCATGACAGTTGTTCTTAAAGACTGAAATAAGAGAAAGAACCTGATTAATAGAATCATTTGTGAAACTCACACAGTGTAAACTGGTCTTTATAAACACTCGATTCATTCTGCGTCGGCGGAAAAGCAAGGACAATTCATTTTCTCAACCCACTATTGTGGGAGGTATGCTTACTGCTGTGGGAAAGTATGACAAGCAATGTTTCAGTCATGATCCATTCTTCAAAGCAAGAATAAGCCCTTTTTCAAACCTCAATTTGAAGAAGGGCCCAGGCCTGAAATGATGCTTCACCTTCCTTTCCTCTGCGGTTGTCATAACTCTCAACTGGAGCTACTCATCCTTTGTGCATCATGCTCAGTTTTGCTGAGTCTTGCTGTAAAGATTATCAAGCGTCGGTTTCACTGAAGCAGTTTATTGCCTGGGGTTACAATCCCAGGGGAGTAACCACTCTGACGCAGGATACTCAGATGAAGAAAGCTGTAATTTGTTCAGGGTACTGGCGATAACTCACCGACTCTTCGGTAGGAAAACGGTGGGATCTTTAACATCCACCAAAGAATGCAAGCAGATGCGAAGGGCAGTCGAACATCCTTCTGAGGGGACCGCGCACGTATTGATGTACTGCATTTAAAGTGCCTTAAAGCACCAGGATGGCAGCTTATAGCTGGGCCGAGTTTCAAACCCAGACAGACAGCTCAGAGTCGAGTGCGCATTACTCTATACTGTCCCAATCAGCCTCTCAACATTGGGCTGATAAAATTAATTGTCCTTTCTGGAAGTTAAACTGGAACTTTTGTTTGACTCGCAAGTTCATTCAATCTCCTCTAACATTGACTTTGATTGCATTGTTAAGCCTTCTGGATTACATAATGGAAAAAGTTATGTCGAACACCTCAAACTTCCATTCCGCCAACATCACTGCCTTGTATTTCCATTTCAACTATTATTTCTGCATTCTACTTTCATTCCCATTTCATTAAATCCTGTCATGACGTTCCATTGAATTAATTTATGAATGAATGATCGTTTTAAGGCCATTTTTCGCTGATAGAGTGGGGGTTAGCCTTGCGGGCCCCATGACAATCATGGTTCCCTGTTTAAGGCAATGTTTTTGTGGCCGGATGCCGTTCCTGACGCCAACCCTTAGTCGCCTCTTACGATGCGCAGGGATACGGTGTACCTATTCTAAATCGGGGTACACACCGGGATCATTCATCCCAGAAAGGTGGTACTCAATTTGCCGACCTCGGAAGGATGACAGGCTGAGTCAACCCCCCTGGTGTTAATTCAGCGATCAACCGGGATTCGAACTCAGGATCCTAGGATCCCAAGCCTGCACCCTAACCGCTAAGCCAACACCAGGTTTTGTCATTAAGTTCCATTCCAACATTATTATGATCACCCCCTTATGTTGAGGTTATGCTCCTTCATCACAACTGGTGTGATCTTGTATTATATGTACGTGCATTACTGGTAGATCAAGCTGATCAAACAGTTGGAATATGTCTTTCAATCCTGACAAATCTCACAAACTACTATCTCTCTCTGAAAGGACCGTTTGTCAAACTTTCCAATCTACATTCTCAATAATCCTCTTGAGGAAGTCCGGTCATGCAAACTCCTGAGTCTCACTTTCAGCCATAATCTTTCTTTGGCAAACCACATTTTGAAGTTGGCCTCCAAAGCGAACCACCGGTGGGCATTCTCCGTCATACAAAGTCCTTCCTTGGCACACTTGAACTCCTATCTACCTACAAGGCCTTCATCTGCAGGTTGATGGAGTACTGCTCTCCACGATGGGCTGGCTCCCTTGCCTCACACACCTTGATCAGCTTGACGCTGTGGAAACCAAAGCCTTCAAGATCATTGGAATCTCTCATGATGAAGCTGACGTAAGACTCATAGTGGAGTTTACGTACAGTCACGTGACAATGTAATTACACCCCATGTAAAGTTTTGACTTTTTCAACATATTTCAACATACAGCTATTTGATCTTCATTTCAACAATATTGATAGATAAAGGTGAAATAATATAACAAATATCATGAAACATTTACATTTTGTAGTCCATTGTATAATTTAAATAAACATAAATGCAAATTTCACATGTGGAAAAAGTAAGTACACCCCCACATTTATCACTACTTTAAATACCTAAAATTAGAATCAGGTGCACCAGCTCAGGTGCAAATGATTAGAACATTGTCAGAGAGGATCTTGGAGGAACCTGTCTTATTTAAACCTCAGACATTTAGTTTGGTTTGCTCTTTGTTGTTGAAGTGTGTGGCATTGCCATGCCTAGATCAAAAGAGCTCTCTGAGGCCTTCAGAAAGAAGGTTATAGATGCCTACGAGTCTGGGGGGGGATTTAAAAAGATCTCCAAACAATTATAAATCAATCATTCGACTGTCCGGAAGATCATCTACAAGTGGAGAATATTCCAAACAACTGCCAACTTGTTCAGGCCAGGCCGCCCCAGCAAGTTCAGCCCGAGAGCAGACCGTAAGATGCTGAAAGAAGTCTCTATGAACCCCAGAATATCATCACGGGATCTACAGGTAGCTCTTGCCACTGTTGATGTCAAAGTGCACGAGTCTACCATTAGAAAGAGGCTGCACAAATTTGATCTACATGGGAGGTGTGCCAGGAGGAAACCTTTGCTGTCCAGAAAGAACATCAGGGCAAGACTAAAGTTTGCCAATGAACACCGAGGCCAAGACCAGCACTTCTGGAACAATGTGTTCTGGACAGATGAGTCAATGGTAGAGCTAGTTGGCCACAGTACCAGAAGACATGTTTGGCGAAAACCAAAGAGAGCATTTGACCACAAGAACCTGATACCAACTGTACAGCATGGTGGTGGAAATATTATTGTTTGGGGCAGCTTTGCTGCATCAGGGCCTGGGCAGCTCACCATCATAGAGTCCACTATGAATTCTTCATTGTACCAGAGGGTGCTTGAGGATAATGTGAGGCCATCTGTCGGAAAGTTGAAGCTCAACCGAAGGTGGACCTTGCAACATGACAATGACCCCAAACATACCAGTAAATCCACCAAGCAATGGCTGAAAAGAAAGAAATGGAGGGTTCTGGAATGGCCAAGTCAAAGCCTGGATCTAAATCCCATCAAGATGTTGTGGGGGGATTTGAAACGAGCTGTGCATGAAAGAAACCCCTCAAACTTCGCACAGCTGAAAGAATTCTGCATGGAGGAGTGGGCAAAAATTTCTCCCAGTCGATGTCAGAGACTGGTAGACAGTTATAAGAAACGCCTACTTGAGCTTGTTTCTGCAAAGGGGGCAATACCACCTATTAGAGCCAAGGGTGTACTTACTTTTTCCACATGCGAAATTTGCATTTATGTTTATTTAAATTATACAATGGACTACAAAATGTAAATGTTTCATGATATTTGTTATATTATATCACCTTTATCGATCAATATTGTTGAAATGAAGATCAAATAGCTGTATGTTGAAATATTTTGAAAAAGTCAAAACTTTACATTGGGTGAACTTACTTTTTCACGTGACTGTAGATCACAAGCAAGACAAAGACATCATGAATCATCAGTATACTTTTACATCAATTACAAGGACAGCAGGAGACAGTGGATAAATACAAATAGCACATGGGATTTCAACCTGGATTACCTGCACCATGGAGCCAATGGTTAAGATGGGAATGATATCAGAATCAGAGACATATACTATTTGCACTCGATAATCGTTGTCCTCGAATTTGCAATTCCATTACTTGATCAATAACTCAATTTTGGTTGACTTGTTTAGTGTTGCTTGTGTTGCTCTTTTTACATGTTTATTGTCCACTAATGTAGACTTGACGGATTTATGGAAAAAGGCCATGTATAAGCTTCTCGGTGCATTTTTGGGTAAAAGTTGGGAACCTCACTTTTTAACATAATTAGGGTATGCTGAATTCGATTAACCCGGTTCGCAAGCCGAATTTGGAGTTTTGAATTTTGAGAATTTTGAGGGTTCCTCTGTTGATTCAGCACAACATATGTTGTTCTCCAAGACTGGTAAACCAGAAGCAATGTCATCGACAAGTGATGCTCTTCATTTCCATTTGATGCGAGTACACTATTAATCCATGGTATGGAGAAATGCTCATTGTGCCATACCTGACCTTCCTGCACCTGTGGAAATAGGATGGAAACGTGGTGATTCAGGACTAGAGCCTCTTCTGATGTCAATGAGTCCAATCCCAGAAAGATGCCTCGAGATGATTTGTTTTGCATCCCAGAAGCAATGCAAGACTCGACCCTGCAAATGCCGCTATTCAGAGTTGAGGTGCACATCAATGTGTGCCTGTCAGCAACAGTGATGATCAGACCCCTTGTATGAATTTGATGTAGTTTGGCAAAACAACATGTGTGACATTCCTGAATGTTTGTGCTTCATGGCCATGTATACTTAATTTTAGAATAAATGGTTGTATAAATATTGTCTTATTAAAACCATTTCCCATTTTATAGTGTCCAATTTCAATATCAGTTTGAATGTCCCTTTCAATATGTCGTCAACCATAACATAGACGAAACAGGTTTATGAAAAAAGGCAATGTATAAGCTTCTAGGTGCATTTTGGGGTAAAAGTTGTAAAGTTAAAGTAAAAGAGCTGCATGTATTTACATGATATATAAATGCTTGCTCAAAGAAATTGTCTAAAAATGGCAATTTGGCGGCCATTTTATTTATGCTAATTAGAAGGTCAAAAACTCAAACTTCGGCTTGGGAACCGGGTTAATCGAATTCAGCATACGCTAATTATGTTAAAAAGTGAGGTTCCCAACTTTTACCCAAAAATGCACCTGACATTCACATTTCTCAGAAATCCTTCTTGTCTAATGTTTGTGTAATCCGTTGACAAAGTACTCTCATGCCTTCTAAAGTGGCCAGTCTCGCATTTGCTATGAGTACAAGCTCCTCCATGAGCCTTTGATCACTGTGAATAAAATAAAAATGAATAAAAGCCTTATTAAATGAAATAGAAACCAACTACTCGTAGCAGACGTAGGCAGACGTAGGCTGGTGTGGGTTCCCAGTGTCCCTAATAGAGTCAGCTACGACATTTTAAAGGAACCTGACGGCATCGGATCTCGGAAGCTAAGCAGAACCAAGCCTGGTTACTACTTGGTTGAGAGACCTCCAGGAAGGCCACATATTTTCAGCTGAGGGATGTGGCTTATAATATCTCAATTGGTAACTTCCTTGTGTTTCATCTGTATAATTAGGGGCATTTGTTCCTCTGCGAAGTTTAATCCCACTAAAGCTAGAGCCCTGGTGCAGTACACGCAGATTGTGCCACATCACAGAGCATGGTGTCTTTCGGATGTACCTGTCACATATGCACACAGGCTGTGGAGTTAAAGATCCTGCAGTGCTCTCAAAAAGAGAATGCCATTGTGTGCCCCGGCTATATTTCCTGCTCGAGATTGAATTTGAAATGAAAGGTAATTATAACAGAAGCGAGAATTGCTTTGCAATACATGGATGTCCCCAATACATGGATGTCCCCTATCGATGTGATATTTTCAACATCCAAAATGGGCATAGCTCTGCCACGAATTGAAAAAACACCCTACCACTCAAACTTGTTCGGTAACTTACCATAATAATGCCATGTACCAAGTTTCAGTTGGGTATTTTAAAAGGGTGTGGGAAAAAAAATCGGAAAACCCACAAATCTGAAAACACCTACATTAAATAAAAAGGAACTGAGTACAAATATATATTTATTTTAAATTATCAGTTCGAGCTGGAAGGGAGGTCAATACAAATTTATCAAAAACTGGATGGGAAAGTTGAACTTCCAGCCTCACAGAGCAGGTGTGCCCCCAATACACCACCTACCTTCGACTTCTGGCCAGGTTTTTACGACGTATATTATATTTTGCCCATGTCACGATCTACATCACGATTAATTAAGTCAAAGTAAGAAAAAAAGTAGAGCAGATGAATACAGGTAAATCATGAATGTGTTTCTTCGGTTAGCTTAACACATTATACATACATACAGTCACGTGAAAAAGTAAGTACACCCCATGTAAAGTTTTGACTTTTTCAACATATTTCAACATACAGCTATTTGATCTTCATTCCAACAATATTGATAGATAAAGGTGATATAATATAGCAAATATCATGAAACATTTACATTGTGTCGTCCATTGTATAATTTAAATAAACATAAATGCAAATTTCGCATGTGGAAACATACATACATACAAACTTATATATAAATGTGTCGTGGATGTGTGACGTCATGTAATGGAATCAGTGCATTGCGATATGGGAGGAGGAAGAAGAACCCCGTTTTAGTCGGAAGTGGGAGGAGGAGGAAAAGGAGGATCAGTGGAGAATCGGTGGACCTCGTCTCGTGTATTGCTTGGCTTATACGATCCGGAGAGTGCTGTAATAAACTTTACAAATGCATAGTTTAACTGAGGATACTAATGACTGTGAGTTGCTGTGTTGTCCTGATTTACACCAATCAAAATAGAAACATTTCATTTGTAATATTGGTGATATTATTTATTTATAATCTAAAAAGGTCCAAGTGGTCTAAAGCTCTCAATGGTGAAGGTTCCAAACTGTTCTAATGGGACTAAAGCGTCTTACAGGTCTTCGTGGTCTTTAATGGTCTTCTGAACATTTTTGGTCTTTGGGGTATTTTGGTCTTTGGGGTATTTTCACTCTTCAGGGTCTTTTGGGTCTTCAGGGACTTTTGGGTCTTCAGGGTATTTTGGGTATTTGGGTCTTCAAGGTATTTTGGGTCTTCAAGGGTCTTTTGGGTCTTCAGGGTATTTAATGGTCTTTGGAGTCTTCAGGGTGTTTTGGGTCTTCAGGGTGTTTTGGGTCTTCAGGGTGTTTTCGGTCTTCAGGGTGTTTTGGGTCTACAGGGTGTTTTGGGTCTTCGGGGTGTTTTGGGTCTTCGGGGTGTTTTGGGTCTTCGGGGTATTTTGGGTCTTCAGAGTCTTTTGCATCTTCAGGGTGTTTTGGGTCTTGAGGGTCTTTTGGGTCTTGGGGGTAATTTGGGTCTTCAGGGTCTTTTGGATACTCTGGGCCTTCAAGGGTATTTTGGGGTTTTGAGTCTTCAGGGGCTTTGGGTTCCTCAGAGGCTTTAATGATCTTTGGGGTATTTTGGGTCTTCGGGGTCTTTTGGGTCAAAAGGCAATTTTGGGTATGCAGGGTCTTTAAAGGTATTCGTGGTATTTTGGGTCTTTGCCATCTTTAAGAGTATTTTGGGTCGTCGGGGGTCTTGGTGGTCGTGTCCTGGGGGACTTAAAGGGTCGTCAAATGTCTGAGGGGTCTCAGTAGTCTAAAGGATCAAAAGGTATATTCCAACAGTACGTAATTAAGAGTTCACGGACTGTGTTTGTGGGTGTTAATTTTATTTGAAGAAGAAGAAGACGTTTTGGTCACAAATTAAAAAAACATACAAACAAACATCACCATATACGTTTGCTCTATTATAATAGGATTAGGATAGTTCCAGTGGATAAGCAAATGATCAAACAATAAATATGTCGTTCATAGCACGATACTTGCAAAATCCCTAAAAGAAGTTGTTTGTCTATGATGACCCCAAAATAATTGGTGGTTGAATTCAGTGACCTGGGATGCAAATCCTATTAAAATTTCAAGTCAATCAGATGGAAATTGAATATTTTATTAATTTGACAAAGTCGGTGACCTTTGACCTATGTAGACCTATTGACTTTTTGACCCCAAAAACAATAGGCTTCTTGCTTCTGACCAATTCTACAGTTTGGTGAAGTTTAGTGAAGATCGGTTGAAAATTGTGACCTGTAGGCGCCTGACGTACAGACAAACAGACAGAATAACGCACAAGACCAACCAATATACGTGAAAAAATCTTCGATTTTCGCAAGTAAGAGTATAAAGCCCGTCAAAAATGATGTGCTGGAACAGTTTATTCGACAGTGCAGTGTGCCAAAGTCTGAAGCCTCGGCCTAGCGGCATGTGCTCTTATATCTTCTTTGTTTATTAAACATCCTATGGACGTAGATGAACACTCGTTTTACTCTGCAAGTGCTGCACGTTCACCCACCCTTCACCCTCTTCGCCTTGTTTTTTTTTTTGTTTTTTTTTAACGCTTCTGTACACCGCCCTTGAGGCTCAGTTTGCAAGCCACCATCTACATTTGCAATAGACGAGGCTTAATTACTTTTTTATGGAAAATGTTTTTCGAGTTTTTTTATCCTCAAAAATAGACCGCAGTGAACACAACACAGTCGTGTTAAAAAAATTGGCCTTTACAACCCTACTCACATTGTTCTTACTAGGGCATGCCCATACTATATATATATCTAAAATTATATCCCCCCCCTCTATTTACATGAAATGGTTTGGTCCATTCGCAAAGCCAAAGCGAACGGCTTGCGAGTACGGTGACAATCCCCCCCCTCTACTTACATGAAATGGTTTGGTCCAAAGCGAACGGCTTGCGGAGTTTGGTAAAGAAATCGCCATAGCTCGGTAACTACTTCTCCGATTAATATGAAACCTTGAAAAGGCACATCCTCGGGTCCCCAGCAATATACCTGGCAAGTTTCAAGTATATCGGACCGGTAGTTGTCGAGAAACAGCGGTCACAGACAAACACACACACACACACACACACACACACACACACACACACACACACACACACACACACACACACACACACACACACACACACACACACACACACAGAGATTACTGGAATTATAGATAGACTAGGGCATGCCCGTACTATATATATATCTAAAATTATATCCCCCCCCTCTATTTACATGAAATGGTTTGGTCCAAAGCGAACGGCTTGCGAGTACGGTGACAATCCCCCCCCTCTATTTACATGGAATGGTTTGGTCCAAAGCGAACGGCTTGCGAGTACGGTGACAATCCCCCCCCTCTATTTACATGAAATGGTTTGGTCCAAAGCGAACGGCTTGCGGAGTTTGGTAAAGAAATCGCCATAGCGTGCACAAACGCGCAGGAAAGCGAAAGAATCGCAAATTAGTTTTAATTAGTTTTAAAACATAGTTTAACGCCAACATAGTTTGCCAACGTGAAATAAATGAATACGCTCTCAAATGTGCCGTCCGAGGCAGAGTCTGTTCGCCACGTTCGGCACACGTGATAACTCGCTGCTCTCTGATTGGTTGAATCGTTTTTTGGACATAGCTCGGTAACTACTTGTCCGATTAATATGAAACCTTGAAAAGGCACATCCTCGGGTCCCCAGCAATATACCTGGCAAGTTTCAAGTATATCGGACCCGTGGTTGTCGAGAAACAGCGGTCACAGACAAACACACAGACATACACACACACACACAGAGATTACTGGAATTATAGATAGATGAAGGGACAGGCACCTCTACAAATGTACAAATACACACTGTGCTTTAAATCAACTATACACCGATACCAAGTTTATATAGTATTCCTCTTCTTCGACATATTTTCAGTCTTGTTCTATTTAAATCGTACTAACATACGCCATTTGGTGTCTGTCTGATGAATATTTGATGCCAATACATTGTGCCGTTACTTATCCAATCTCAACCAAACTTGACAGGATGACTAAGGGTTACACAATGAAGGTTGTAGAGCATTCATTTGCCCCCCTCCCCAAGGGGGGTTTCTCCCCCTCGCGGGGTTTCCCCACCATTTGCCGTCAATGATGTTGCGTGTTGGGGTGTATATCAATGTTAAGTTAGCTTTATCGTGGCGTTTTTCCAAGGCCGCTTCGAATAACAAAACTAACGATAATAGCATAATATTAATGTTATTACAAAACAATATTAACACCAATAATATCCCACCTCCCCAAGGTGTTTTTCCTTCTTGAATAAACGGCGTGTCAATGTTTATAAATAGCTTATCATTGCGTTTCCGTGGGAGCTATGGCCCAACGGCCTCTACCAGAAGGAACAATATTATAAACCACAAACACGTATGATTAGCTCTTTAAACAGTCGCTAATGCTGTTTATAACATTAAACAAAGAAATGTGGAGCAATCCCGACATCCGTGAGGTAAGTTTTACTTTCAGAACTGAGCATAGATCTACTGTGCTCTATATACTGCATGAGGGTTTGAATTAATAGCATGACCCTTCCTGTCATTAACGTGGCGTTTTTCGTGGCACCTTTTGAAACTCGCTCCTGCTGTTTAACACGAAACTGAAAGGGAGGAAGCCCGGATTGTGCTCATTTACTAAGCAGCTAGCTAGCGCTTGCCAAGCCAGCTGTCCCTTAACGGTTTTGAATGGAGAGCTTGCACGAAAGCTTAAACCACTTGGCGATCTCTCCACAAGAAACTTGGAAAATGAAGACGCACCCAATGTTCTTGAGACCCGACCATAGATCGACTGTAATCTATTTACCCCAAAGAGGAATGACCTGTCCTGCCGCTCCCATAGTGAGCGGGTGTACAAGCATTTAAAATGATGATTAATAATATAGCACATTTATATATTACCTATGCAAAAAAGGAAACATTTAGATTCCGCTCCCCTCCCCTTCTACTCCCCTAGTCAACCGTATCCTTTATTTTTCACCATATCCTCTCTCAATTAATTTTTACTCATTTTTATTATCCCTCATTCTCTAGTCTAGAGCATCTGAAATATTTAGATGGCCTTAACAGTTCTGTTGTTTTGTTCAAAGTTTGCCAGTCCTTTCCTCTGGTGTTCAAAAACGTAAATTACTGCGTTCCTCCATCACCGAGCTAACTGCTGCCCCACGTTGTGGGATTCCAATCCGCGAATGAGCTTTGCACGTAAAGTGCACCTGGGGTAGGCAGCAATTGCCCAACACAGATTAGAGGTGCCTTCTTTCGAGCTCGTCGTTATTTGATTTGAAAAAAAATACTCCATTCTCCTTCTCCCCACATGAAATGAAAGCTGAAATTCAAAGTGCTGTGCATATCTGTGGGCGAGTTATTTTTTATGAACCTTGCATTCCCAATAAACGCAGTCCATCCCAGAGATCTGGTGCACATTTCCATATTAATATTACAACGACATAAGAAATTATGGGAAAATGGTCCTACATGTGGAATCGCACCACAAGTGGGGCCTTGTTTATTAATTTTGCTTAAGTGTCTGCTAATCCACTTTGAGCTCGAAGATTTATAGCAAGCACTGCGAGTTTATCTTTCTAACAGCCTTTGCAATTCCGTAGACTCGCATAAAGATGGCATATGCACTCACTGCAGAGCATCGCTGTGCCATCGGGTGTCCGCACATTAACTGTGCCACGGTGCAGACATTTAGCACAGAATGGTACTTTGAGTTGAGGTGTGACATGAGACATAGTGTGCTATTAAGGGGACTAGAGGTGTGTGCCACACGGCAAGGATGACTGATGTAAGGCTAAGTGAAGGACGTTAGACAAGGCCTGTGACACTCCCCTAAATGTTTGCTGCAGGGTGTGTGACACCATGCAACGTTGACCTGAGACAATTTGGGGAAGAAGAAGAGGGTTTGAGGCATGCACTAGGAGCATGGAATAAGGCTGGATGCATGGAATAAGGCTGGATGCATGGAATAAGGCTGGTTGCATGGAATAAGGCTGGATGCATGGAATAAGGCTGGATGCATGGAATAAGGCTGGATGCATGGATTAAGGCTTGATGCATGGAATAAGGATTGATGCATGGAATAAGGCTGGATGCATGGATTAAGGCCGCATGCATGGAATAAGGCTGGATGCATGGATAAAGGCCGCATGCATGGAATAAGGATTGATGCATGGATTAAGGCCGCATGCATGGAATAAGGCTGGATGCATGGAATAAGGCTCGATGCATGGAATAAGGCTGGATGCATAGAATAAGGCTGGATGCATGGAATAAGGCTGGATGCATGGAATAAATAAGGTGGGATGCATGGAATAAGGCCGCATGCATGGAATAAGGCCGGATGCATGGAATAAGGCGGGATGCATGGAATAAGGCTGGATGCATGGAATAAGGCTGGATGCATGGAATAAGGCTGGATGCATGGAATAAGGCTGGATGCATAGAATAAGTCTGGATGCATGGAATAAGGCTGGATGCATGGAATAAGGCTGGATGCATGGAATAAGGCCGGATGCATGGAATAAGGCCGGATGCATGGAATAAGGCCGGATGCATGGATTAAGGCCGGATGCATGGAATAAGGCCGGATGCATGGAATAAGGCCGGATGCATGGATTAAGGCCGGATGCATGGAATAAGGCCGGATGCATGGAATAAGGCCGGATGCATGGAATAAGGCCGGATGCATGGAATAAGGCCGGATGCATGGAATAAGGCCGGATGCATGGAATAAGGCGGGATGCATGGAATAAGGCCGGATGCATGGAATAAGGCCGGATGCATGGAATAAGGCAGGATGCATGGAATAAGGTGGGATGCATGGAATAACGCTGGATGCATGGAATAAGGCCGGATGCATGGAATACGACTGGATGCATGGATTAAGGCTGGATGCATGGAATAAGGCGGGATGCATGGAATAACGCTGGATGCATGGAATAAGGCGGGATGCATGGAATAAGGCCGGATGCATGGAATAAGGCTGGATGCATGGAATAAGGCTGGATGCATGGAATAAGGCTGGATGCATGGAATAAGGCTGGATGCATGGAATAAGGCTGGATGCATGGAATAAGGCTGGATGCATGGAATAAGGCTGGATGCATGGAATAAGGCTGGATGCATGGAATAAGGCTGGATGCATGGAATAAGGCTGGATGCATGGAATAAGGCTGGATGCATGGAATAAGGCTGGATGCATGGAATAAGGTGGGATGCATGGAATAAGGCTGGATGCATGGAATAAGGCTGGATGCATGGAATAAGGCTGGATGCATGTAATAAGGCTGGATGCATGGAATAAGGCTTGATGCATGGAATAAAGCTGGATGCATGGAATAAGGCTGGATGCATGGAATAAGGCTTGATGCATGGAATAAAGATTGATGCATGGAATAAGGCTGGATGCATGGAATAAGGCCGGATGCATGGAATAAGGCTGGATGCATGGAATAAGACCGGATGCATGGAATAAGGCTGGATGCATGGAATAAGGCTTGATGCATGGAATAAGGATTGATGCATGGAATAAGGCCGGATGCATGGAATAAGGCCGGATGCATGGAATAAGGCCGGATGCATGGAATAAGGCCGGATGCATGGGATAAGGCCGGATGCATGGAATAAGGCCGGATGCATGGAATAAGGCTGGATGCATGGAATAAGGCTGGATGCATGGAATAAGGCTGGATGCATGGAATAAGGCTGGATGCATGGAATAAGGCTAGATGCATGGAATAAGGCCGGATGCATGGAATAAGGCTGGATGCATGGAATAAGGCCGGATGCATGGAATAATGCTGGATGCATGGAATAAGGATTGATGCATGGAATAAGGCTGGATGCATGGAATAAGGCCGGATGCATGGAATAAGGCTTGATGCATGGAATAAGGATTGATGCATGGAATAAGGCTGGATGCATGGAATAAGGCCGGATGCATGGAATAATGCTGGATGCATGGAATAAGGCTGGATGCATGGAATCAGACTTGATGCATGGGTTAAGGATTGATGCATGGAATAAGGCTGGATGCATGGAATGCTGGATGCATGGAATAAGGCTGGATGCATAGAATAAGGCTGGATGCATAGAATAAGGCTGGATGCATAGAATAAGGCTGGATGCATGGAATAAGGCTTGATGCATGGAATAAGGCTGGATGCATGGAATAAGGCTGGATGCATGGAATAAGGCTGGATGCATGGAATAAGGCCGGATGCATGGAATAAGGCCGGATGCATGGAATAAGGCCGGATGCATGGAATAAGGCCGGATGCATGGAATAAGGCCGGATGCATGGAATAAGGCCGGATGCATGGAATAAGGCCGGATGCAAGGAATAAGGCCGGATGCATGGAATAAGGATTGATGCATGGAATAAGGCTGGATGCATGGAATAAGGCCGGATGCATGGAATAAGGCCGGATGCATGGAATAAAGCCGGATGCATGGAATAATGCCGGATGCATGGAATAAGGCTGGATGCATGGAATAATGCTGGATGCATGGAATAATGCTGGATGCATGGAATAAGGCTGGATGCATGGAATAAGGCTGGATGCATGGAATAAGGCCGGATGCATGGAATAAGGCCGGATGCATGGAATAATGCTGGATGCATGGAATAAGGCCGGATGCATGGAATAATGCTGGATGCATGGAATAAGGCCGGATGCATGGAATAATGCTGGATGCATGGAATTACGAGTATATCGGGTGTGACAAAACAGGCGATAAGTGCAAATTTTGGCAAGATGTGTGTGACGTGAGCAGAGAAGACAAGATCCAGCTTATGTCTTGTAACTGGGATTAAGGGTCTAATTCTCGCTAATGTGAGGAAGTTTGAGACTCCGCTCTGAAGAGACTTACTTCGAAAGATCAAGAAAATGTTCCAAATTGTCTCATCTAACTCGTTATTGTTGATTGTCTCAAGTGTCTGATCCTGTATCTTCTCATGCATTTATTTTGTACCTTTGAATCAAAATAATACACACTGGTCTGCACTGTATACATACTGGTCCGCACTGTATACACACTCGTCTGCAATGTATACACACTGGTCTGCACTGTATACACAACGGTCTGCACTGTATACACACTGGTCCGCACTGTATACACACTGGTCCGCACTGTATACACACTGGTCCGCACTGTATACACACTGTATACACACTGTTCCGCACTGTATACACACTGGTCCGCACTGTATACACACTGGTCCGCACTGGATACACACTGGTCCGCACTGCACACACACTGGTCCGCACTGTACACACACTGGTCCGCACTGTACACACACTGGTCCGCACTGTACACACACTGGTCCGCACTGTACGCACACTGGTCCGCACTGTACACACACTGGTCTGCACTGTACACACACTGGTCTGCACTGTATACACACTGGTCTGCACTGTATACACACTGGTCGGCACTGTATACACACTGGTCTGCACTGTATACACACTGGTCTGCACTGTATACACACTGGTCTGCACTGTATACACACTGGTCTGCACTGTATACACACTGGTCTGCACTGTATACACACTGGTCTGCACTGTATACACACGTGCTTGTGGGCCTTACCCATTAATCTCCCCCAATTTGATTGGATCACAGCTGAAGTTGTGGAACCACCATTGAGAAATATTTTCAACATGAAGGGTCAAAACCTCAAAGATTAACCCTTTCCCACTTCCTCCATCTATCTATTTATCATTTACCTTTTTCATACTAAAATATGTAATTTGGTGTCTGTCTGTCCGTATGTCTGACCCGCGGTACATTCGGTCGTTCGTTATCTAATCTCAACTAAACTTGACAGGACTAAGGGTCGCACGATGGAGGTTGTAGTGACGTCATTTGTCTCCTCTCTCGACAATTGCCTTTTTCATTCTCTGCTCTTCTTTCACGAGGTCACCTTTTCTCCCATTCTGTACCTTTCCCTCAATCCTTTTTGTCTCACTCCCAAATTTTGCAATACGCGTCTTGTTAATTTCGTACAACTCTGTTTTTATTAATTAATTATTTTGACATCTCCTCTCTGCGCTTTGGCTGCGATGTGCGTCCTTGTGTTACTGAACTCACAATTCGCACCCGAAACCCAAATTGAAACAATTTTGAGCATACAAATGTAAAATTCTCCATGTTTGCATCACCTGTGTCTCCCAGCCTGCATTTTCCTTTACGACCCCCTGAGCCCTCATCCCCCATCCTCCATGACCTCTTTGGACGTCTAATATTACTCTGTTCTAACATCACAGATTTCCTCTTCTCGATTATTCCTGCTGTTTCAGGCATTGTGTGCATAACACAGAAATTCCATTCACAAGATATCATTGAATCATCTTCCAGTTTGAAATACCTGACCCCATCTATATGGGAACATCACTGTCACGTGAAGATCTCCATGCCCCCACTACCTGTGCTTCACACAAACCCCTCCACCTGCACCCAACAGCTCCCCCACTCCGTTAATATATCTTGCTCTGTTTTCCTCATTGTAACCACATATTTTTTCTCTGAGTGTTGTATCCTCCACTTATTGAGACTCCATTGACACATCTCTTTCTATGAACATTAATCAACTCGTAACCATTGATCTCAACTCATCTCGCAGAGCCTGGCAGCTCAATCAGGCTGACTCCCAGGGACTGCGATCTTTGCTCTCCCTAAAAGACTTGCCTTTAATCTTCTCTGCATCTCATGTTGCCTCCACCTTGGAATTTTTTCAATGAAACATATTCGCACCCATATGCATGTTTATCCTATATATTGTCGGCAGGATCCAACCCATCCTCTTGGTTTTGGCACACAGTGTTATGGCGAAGGAATTGCAATCCAAGCGGTTTGCCTTATCTTTTCGTTAGATAATTTCACAAGTCCCAAAACAAGTGTAAAGTATCTCCATTCTTAGGTGAGCCAGACATCACTATCTTCTAATTTTAAGGCTGAACTTCACCAGGTCTCCTCTTTCAGAGTGCTGGTGGCCTTGTTCATTTTGTGACATGTCCTTCCCATTCATTCACTTAACTCACTCATTCACCATTAACTGCTTCAATGCATAATTTTCTCAAGGCAGGGCAGCAGGTCTGAACTCAGTGTTTGACTCCAGAATACATGTCCAACATATGTAATCCATGAACTAGAGAATAGAAATCCCACATTTTGGTAACATCTAGAGGGGCAGAACATAATGTTTTTATAATCACATGTCCACTGTAGGTGACAAA
This sequence comes from Myxine glutinosa, assembly GCF_964187855.1. Classification (NCBI taxonomy): domain Eukaryota; kingdom Metazoa; phylum Chordata; class Myxini; order Myxiniformes; family Myxinidae; genus Myxine; species Myxine glutinosa. Next base: position 85,284,757 of record NC_136266.1, read on the forward strand.
GAAACTATGCTGGTCATGTCAGAGTGGCAGCTTATTTACCAAACTAGATGTTATTCATAGAATACCGTTACAGTTACCCAATGTCATCAAAAACAATCATTTACCTATCCTGCCTCGCCCCCAGGCCCTCTCCCTCCCACACATCTCCCGATGTCCCTGCTCTCAAATGTTGTGTTTGTGTGCTTCCTCGCCTTCTCTCCCCATCTTGTCGACCGCTCCCCTTTTTATATACTTTGCTTGCTTCTTTGTTTGATTTGTTTGTTTGATAAATGTTAGCTCTTTCACGAGCCTCGACTCTGTACACAAAAAAAAACAAAAAAAAAACAACTTACCCGGCACAGTCAACTTGGTGTGAGCCGTCTCTTCTGTTTTTGAAGGTTTTTTTTTTGATCCAATATGGCTGCCAGACTACGTGAGCGATTACATCATAAATTTATATTCTCTAATATAAATGTTGCGTAGATCACGCTCAATAAATTTCAAACTGATCAGACTAAGCGTTGTCCATGTCAAATTATGACGTCATAATTACAGCACCAATGACGTCATCGTTAAGAACACCTATTCCCCATGCGGAGTTTTTTACAATGAGCCTTTCCACCATGTATTCCCCACCTTCATAATACTTCCAGGAGGCATGCTATACTATATCAGTACAGAGCATGCGAGGGCGTGGCATGTAAAAAGGTGAAGAAGAAGCCGTCTATATGGCTATGTACGATGCCAATTGATGCAGCGTTCTATGGTGACCAATAAAGCCTCCATCTCCTCAAATCCCACTCAATGTCATCAAAAACAATCTTTAAAATCATTATTTTATTTAAATTGAGGTAAATACTTGAACACTGTGCGTGGTATCATGTTATATGAACTCTGGTTATTTGATGAGATTGCTTTTGCTCTAGAGGATGATGGAATACACCTCCAATGCTTTATCTGGTGACCAACGGAAATATTACTGAAGAACACCCGTTTCTGAACCACGACTTACCCTCTCTGCAGCTTTCACGCAACTGTGGTTGGCGACATCAAACACCACATAGATGTGCTGACTTCCTCATCCGGCATGTCAAGCTGAGAGAAAGATGGCTTCTGACAGTTCTCCAACAGTCATGTTCTCGCCATGCACTTTCTGCACGAAACGGATCTCATCTATGATACAGGTGGACAGCTGAATAATTGGCTCTGCTGAAGATACTTTTTTTCTCGAGGTGTTGTGCATTTTCATTTCATTTCTGTCTTGTTTGACCTTTTCAACATTCCGTGTTACAGTTACCCAGTGACCAGAGTAATAGCTCTAAGTCTAAGGGATGGTCCAATACCCTACTCAAGTTTCTGCAGCAAGTTTACTCAAATATATGAGCTTCTGTAACTCACGATTCTGAGGTCGGCAAAATGAGTAACAGCTTACTGGTAACAGGGATCCTTTCATGAAAATTCTGCATCTGCTTTCAATCTTTTTTTATGCCTCCGCGCCCCGAAGGTGGCCGGAGGCATTATGTTTCCGGGTTGTCCATCGTACGTCCATCCGTCCGTCCGTCCGTCCGTCCATACGGGCTGAACCTCGTTTTTCTCAGCAACCATAAGTCCGGTTGAGACAAAACTTTCAGGATAGGAGTAACACCCATGCAGAATGTTTTTGTGATAATTGTGATGTCATAGGTCACGTGGTATGGCAGCCATCTTGGATTAAACGCAAATAATTAAAAAATATTTCTCGGAAACCGCTGAATGGAAAAATTTGAAACTTCGCACATTGTCAAGTACTCCCACAATGGGGAATAAAAGCATGATAATGATGACATCATAGGTGAAGTGGAATACCAGCCAAAAAGGTTTTAATCGAATTCCTTATCCTAAAAATCTGAAATTGCATGCACACGATCTATGACCCATTTGTATTGAAACATTAAATTTATGACATCATAGGTAACATGGTTCGGCAGCCATATTGGATTTAACCTAAAACCATAAAAAAACATCTTCTCCCAAACCACCAAATCGATTGACTCGAAACTTTACGTGTGTCATTGACTAGGCATGGTGATTAAAAGATGATCATGAAAACATCATTGGTCACATGGTGTGGCATGCATATTGGATTGAAGGAAAATATTAAATAATTATATCTCTGAAATCTTTTACCCTATTGATGCGAAATTTTACAAATATCATCCAACAGCACTGTTGCAAATAGTTTGAAAATGATGATGTCGTCAGTTACGTGGTTTGGCAGCCATCTTGGATAGAAAAACGAACCTTATCTGATCAACACAAAAGTTCACAAACGTGATGCCATACCCATACATATGCAGAGTGTACATTTTTAAGGTCATATGTCATGTGGTATGGCAGCAATATTAGCTTGAAAGCTGATATTTAAAAAATTCCCTTCTATGAAACTGCTTCACCGATCAATGTGAAACCCGTCATGGCTGGTGAAAATGTGATACTTCAAAACAGCCGAAGGGATTTAAATCAAACTTGTTTGTTTTAGGACAATGAACGAGCGCATCTATCCATTGTGGGACTTCGCAGAGGCATATTGGCGACACAGTAACATTGTTCTCGTTTTATACAGTGTTGAGGCTTGTGGAGGAGCCAGAATGCAGAATGGATCAGGATGCAATAGAATGAAAAGAACAGCAAACATAGAGGAGTGCAGCTGGGGGAGATCCACCAACAGAGGGGCTGAGAGATAAAACAGAGGAAGACTCGGAGAAACAAGGGTCATGGGAACGAATGGGAGCAAAGGGATAACACAGGAGTGAACAATATGGACACAGCCTATGTCCTTGAAACTGCTAGCATGCTGCCTTGCCTACTTAGCTCGCCCCATGGCAATAATATGCAATGTCAGAAGGAGCATCAGTTGTGGCAAAAATGCTGAAAATGGATCGTTTCACTTCTATTGCATGTCAAGCATGTCAACAAGTGACAACATGTGCTTCTTCTCTTCAAATGCCCAATTGCTCGAGATCAGGATGGCTATGTGCCTGTATCTGTCATTCCCCAAAGCTGTTTCAGACATATGCTCCTGTACTCTGCAGTGAGGTCATAACTACTCACTGCACTGCACCTGCTTTGAGACCAAAGCCCTTAGTTCATCCAAAGGTTTGTTTGTCATTGTTTATTGTATCCTTGATTGCTTCACCAAATAGGATATGATCAAAACAGGATTTATCTCCCAAATGCACAACATAATCATACCTTTACAAGATGTGAGTGAGCATCAGGTTGACCTCCTGAAAGTCCGAAGATTTCTGTGGAGTACACCGACAGCTATCGACTGATGTCATTTTGTCATATGTTAACCACCATGGTACCATCGGACAGATGGTATACAAATGGAGCATTTGTCTGGCATCTGTTCAACCATCTGTTCAACCATCTGTTCAACCTAGTTTGTCCTTCTCTCGATGACCTGATCAGGCTTATAAGTATCTCCACCGGCCATATCAATGTCGGACATTTATAACTGTGCAAGCTTGCCAGCACCAGACCATAAGTGGGCATGGTACTTGCGGAAGAGCACATCAATCCCATAAAAGATGGGTGTTCCACAAGGACATCCATGTTTTCTTGTCATGTTGTCTGATGCTGTTGAGCTACCAATTGCTCGAGTAATTATCAATCTGCTTCTTCATATTGGCTTCCTGACAACCACTATTTTAAATCAAACTGACAGTTTATAAATCATTATGAATTGGGTCACCTGATCTAAACTAAAAGCACTGCATGGGATATCTTCCTCTTACCTATTGAGATAATGCGAGGAAATTTTCCAATTATCCAATGAAATTTTCAAAAAAGGTACAACCAGCAATTTGTTTAATGCTGTTTTGCCACCATCTTTGATAATAACATCTGACCCTATAGTTATAAAGAAAATAACATCAATGAAAATGTTCCGTTAATTGGAGCATACCAACAACTAAAATTCAAAATAATCGGCAAGACATTATGGCCTATAGGTCGATTACAAAGAGCATTTCTGTCAATTATAGCACTTAGTGGCCACCATCTTCGATTGACCTATTTTCTGCGACTGAGTTGCCAATTTGACAAGGCTGGAAGGATTTTTTTTGCACTCCACAGGTATAATGTAATTTTAAAAATACCACGACATTAGCCACTCAAGATGGTACAGGTAAGTGCTCCAGATCATTGGATAGTGTGCTGGAGACAAACACATCCCTTTATGTTCCCATCTTACACCTACATATTCATCCATTTTTGCCTCCTGAACACTGTGATTTTTCACGAAAAAGGTGAGAGAACGTTCGGACTGGCCAAGACTCGCCTCTCTTTTGTCTGATCTTTTCAACTTGTCCTTCAATTTAGGCCACCTTGCAACTGTCTGGAAGCGAACCAACATAACTGTCCCATACAATAAGAGTGCAAAATCACTTCAACTCAACTAAGGACCAGTAAACTCACTTCCAATAAGAGGTACAGATATGGAATCATTGCTGCCAACGTCATCTTTGTCGTTTACAACTTTTCAAAAAGTCTATTTTCAAAAAGTCTGATGTCAGACCATCAGTTTGGATTCTGTCCTAGTGAGTCAACATTGTCTGTCTATATCTATCTATCTATCTCTCTCTCTCTCTCTCTCTCTCTCTCTCTCTCTCTCTCTCTCACTCACACATACACATACACACACACACACACACACACACACACACACACACACACACACACTTAATAAATTGTACAGTATCGGCTATTTTTCATTTGTATGATGTCTAATAAATAAAGAAGATAGGAGCACACCTGACACGAGGCCATGGATCCACATCCTAGGTCATGGATCCACATCAGTAGATAAACAACCTCGGTCATGGATCCATATCAATAGATTACCCACATCAGTAGATCCACATCAATAGATTACCCACATCAGTAGATCCACATCCTAGGTCATGGATCCACATCAATAGATTACCCACATCAGTAGATCCACATCCTAGGTCATGGATCCACATCAGAAGATTACCCACATCAGTAGATATACAACCTCGGTCATGGATCCACATCAATAGATTACCCACATCAGTAGATCCACATCCTAGGTCATGGATCCACATCAGTAGATATACAACCTCGGTCATGGATCCACATCAATAGATTACCCACATCAGTAGATCCACATCCTAGGTCAAGGATCCACATCAATAGATTACCCACATCAGCAGATCCACATCCTAGGTCATGGATCCACATCCTAGGTCATGGATCCACATCAGTAGATATACAACCTCGGTCATGGATCCACTTCAATAGATTACCCACATCAGTAGATCCACATCCTAGGTCAAGGATCCACATCAGTAGATTACCCACATCAGTAGATCCACATCCTAGGTCAAGGATCCACATCAATAGATTACCCACATCAGTAGATTACCCACATCAGTAGATCCACATCCTAGGTCATGGATCCACATCAATAGATTACCCACATCAGCAGATTACCCACATCAGTAGATATACAACCTCGGTCATGGATCCACATCAATAGATTACCCACATCAGTAGATCCACATCCTAGGTCAAGGATCCACATCAGTAGATTACCCACATCAGTAGATCCACATCCAAGGTCATGGATCCACATCAATAGATTACCCACATCAGTAGATTACCCACATCAGTAGATGCACATCCTAGGTCATGGATCCACATCAATAGATTACCCACATCAGTACATCCACAACCTCGGTCATGGATCCACATCAGTAGATTACCCACATCAGTACATCCACAACCTCGGTCATGGATCCACATCAGTAGATTACCCACATCAGTACATCCACAACCTAGGTCATGGATCCACATCAGTAGATTATCCACATCAGTAGATCCACAACCTCGGTCATGGATCCACATCAGTAGATTACCCACATCAGTAGATCCACAACCTCGGTCATGGATCCACATCAGTAGATTACCTACTTCAGTAGATCCACATCATTACATTACCTACACCAGATCAACAACCTGAGTTGCGTCCAGACAGTTAGTCAACGCATCAACACAACATCGCTATTCAAACTTTACTCGCTGAAGGATTTAATGGATTATCATATTCAGGGAGTTTATAAAGTTCCTATCTCCTCGTATTTCAGTGAAATAACGGTTTTTATTGATTTTTATTGCAGAACCTAATGAAGATGAATCTGCAAGAACGTGTGATGGTGGTTGTAGTGTGATCGTGAACGTGTGATGGTGGTGATGGTGGAAGAACGTGTGATGGTGGTTGTGGTGTGATCGTGAACGTGTGATGGTGGTTGTGGTGTGATCGTGAACGTGTGATGGTGGTTGTGGTGTGATCGTGAACGTGTGATGGTGGTTGTGGTGTGATCGTGAACGTGTGATGGTGGTTGTGGTGTGATCGTGAACGTGTGATGGTGGTGATGGTGGAACAACGTGTGATGGTGGTGATGGTGGAAGAACGTGTGATGGTGGTTGTGGTGTGATCGTGAACGTGTGATGGTGGTTGTGGTGTGATCGTGAACGTGTGATGGTGGTTGTGGTGTGATCGTGAACGTGTGATGGTGGTTGTGGTGTGATCGTGAACGTGTGATGGTGGTTGTGGTGTGATCGTGAACGTGTGATGGTGGTTGTGGTGTGATCGTGAACGTGCAAATAAAAAAAAATGCAAATAGAGAAGTTTGAAAACACCATCTCACGATCTTCCACCATCACATGTTCACGATCACACTACAACCACCATCACATGTTCTTCCACCATCACCACCATCACACCACCATCACACGTTCACGATCACACTACAACCACCATCACATGTTCTTCCACCATCACACCACCATCACACGTTCACGATCACACCACAACCACCATAACACGTTCTTGCAGCTTCACCTTCATGGGGTTCTGCAATAAAAATCAATAAAAACCATTATTTCACTGAAATAGATAGGGACTTTATAAACACCTTATTAAACCTTATTAAACACCTTATTAAACACCTTATTAAAACACCCTTACCTTATTAAAATTAAACACCTTAAACACCTTATTACACCTTATTAAAACCTTATTAAACACCTTTATAAACACCTTTATAAACACCCTGTATTTATAACTCTCCTCACATTCTATTATATAATAATACATCAAATCATGCACATCTTACCTTAAATATAACAAGTCCACCACCCAGTATGTGCACCCCACTTACCTCTGGATCAAACTGTAATTCAAATTTTCAAACAGTTATTTATAACACACACACACACACACACACACACACACACACACACACACACACACACACACACACACACACACACACACACACACACACACACACACACACACACACACACACAAGGCCTAACATCTCAGCCAAGAGGTCAGGACCATCTGGCTGGCCAAATCTGGCATTCAACAAAGTATGGCATCTCACTGCTTGCCAGGCATACAGGGGCTGTCTTCACGCATGGCGTTCTGACTTCCTCAACATCTACAATCAAACCGTTACTATCAATGGAATATTTCCCCCTCTTTTCTCAATGGAGGCTGAAATGCCCCAAGGCAGCATACCAAGTCTAGTCTGGTGCTGATTTACATAAGTGACCTCTTCCATGCTCTGTAAAACCCTATTTTTCCTTTTGCAAAGGACTGCATTCTATTGTACAGTACCCAGTAGCAGCTGTGTCACTCTCTGTTGATCTGGAATTGATTATATGCTGGTCTTACAAATTGAAGATGTCTTTCAATCTCAGAAAATGTCACAGTCTCACCTTGTTGCTCCAGAGTGATTGTCAAACGAGACCGCCTATCTATTTCCATGGTGCGTCCACTGGAAGCCACTCAACCTCTTGATCTTCTGGGCTTCACAATCAGCCATGACCTTTTCCTGGGATGACCATATAGCAAAGTTGACTTCCAAATCCAGCCATAGACTGAGCATCCTCCTTTATTACAATTCATTCCTCAAAATTCAGAACTGCTCAAAGCCGACAAGGCCTTTGTCATTAGTTCTTTGGAATACTGCTCTCCCTTCTGGGGTGGCGTCTCTGCTTCACTCCTCTATCTACAGAATTATATAACCTAGAAAGCCCTCATCATATTTGGCAACTCTCGTTAATGTTTTTCTCATATTGCAGACAGGTTTGTGACCTCTCTTTCCTTTTATTGGCCCTCTATCCTTTCTCTTTCTCTTTCTCTTTCTCTTTCTCTTTCTCTCTCTCTCTCTCTCTCTCTCTCTCTCATATTCAAAATGCACTCATTCTTCCATGTTGGTAGTACACCACAATCTCATGTTATTCTGCATTACTTGTTGGGAATTTTTATTCTGCCATTCACCCGACATAACCATACCTTATGTTTGCAAGTTTCCTCCTGTACTATATTCTCATTTCCTTGCATGTTGCATCCATCTGCTGCTCTACTACTACGCTGTCAGAACATTGCCATTATCCCCTTTGCCGCCTCTCTCTTCCTCGGCCTAGAGTTTGTATACACAAAATATTTCATCTCTGCATTTTCTCAACTTAGAATTATCCATGGTCTGTTTTATCCTTTGGCATAGTCTCTATGGCTACGGTAGTGGCCTGAAAGCCTACTTTACTATGGTCGTGTGAGGAGTGATACACACATAAATAGGTACGAGTATGAACATTCACCTTGAAGGATGCTGCATTGTCTGCTTGGTTTGCACATTGACAGAAGTTTTAGCTTCCTTCTTGGCAATCAAACAAGGTGTCTGACAGTTTGGTGGTGGGAAGAATCAATAAAAGAGGAGGCATCCCTTGGTATTTCCCGAAGCCTGGTGTTGGATTAGCGGTTAGGGTGCGGCTTGGGATCCTAGGATCCTAGGTTCAAATCATGGTCGATAGCTGAATTAACACCAGGTGGGTTGACTCAGCCTGTCATCCTTCCGAGGTCGGCTAATTGAGTACCAGTTCACTGGTAATTCCATGTGTCGCAAGAGGCGACTAACAGGGTTGGCGGCAGGAAGGGCATCCGGCCGTAAAACATTGCTTCAAAAAGGGGACCAAGGTGCCCGGAAAAGGTCAACCCCTGCTCTGCAGGGAAAAATGGCCTCTAAAGGCGGGTCTGCATCCCTTGGTATTTCTAACTGGGCTACTATCTAGACTTTATAGAATTATCAATGGAGTTTGGGAAGATATAGAGGAAAGATCTGTTCGGAGGGTGGAGGAAGGACGCGGAGATGTTTCGGACATTTGAGTTGTAAGAATGTGACAGAGGGGAAACAATTTTGCTCCTTTTGATTTCTGTATACATAATATGCAAATAAATCGCTGGTTATGCTTGCACATTGTTTATATTTCTCCCACTTCAGGTCCCAGATTCAGAGTCGGACACTATTGAGCTGATGATACATGAGAAGTCAATATAAAAATAATTACCTTTTCATAACAGCACAAACAGTGTAGTTTAATAACAGCTGCTTCTTCCTAAAGTTGTTATATACTGACTAGGCAATATAGGCAAAACTAAAAGTTTGAAATGAAGCTTGCGCACTGCGTTTTATGAAATATGATCAGAAGATGTACACTATATTACTAAATATATTGGGAGAGATGAAGCATAATTTAAATCTCGACGAGCGTGCGCACGGTCTACACACCTTTCCATACTCATTCCTTATTGATGGTGAGAGGCACACACACGATTGTTGGTTTGAGGACAATAATGTTGCATTATTTGGGCATCCCAACATTACTTGGGATGCCTGCGGACTAGAATCAGTAGACCAGGATCCACAACCGAAGGTGCACTTTACCCGAAGGTGGGATGTTGCAACAATATGCCTGATTACAACAAGAAGGCGAAACAAAGTATGAAATGACACTGACGTGTTATGAAAATCGAATTTTTTTTTTTCTTTCTAGTGCACTGAAGCCAAAGCAGCCCCCAAGGCAAGGATTACACGAGGTGGTTTGCCTTTGCTTTCCCAGTGGTAGTCAAAGCAGAAATTTATAATTTAGCCAGGGTGCACGTGATACCTCGCCGACACCATAGGATCTTTAACATCCACCAATTAATTATTGCTGGACGGGACATGCAGTTTACCATCCATTCGAGGGATTTTTATTATTTTTTTGTGTACAAGATCGAGACTCGTGTAAGAGCTAACATTAATGACAAAATAACAAACTGACACATAAAACATATGATAAAGGGAGCGGGAGACAAGATGGGGAGAGAGAGGGAAGCACACAAGTACAACATTCGAGAGCAGGGACATCGGGAGATCTGTGGGAGGCACAGGGCTTGGGGGGAGGAGGCATGGGAAAGGGGGGAGGGGGGGAGGTGGGGCACATCTAATGATGGCACACATCTGCACACATCTGCATCAGATGGCACACATCTGCTTGGTCGAGATTCACACCTAAGCCAGACAGCTCAGAGAAGAGTTCACCTCCCTCTAAGCTATCCTGCCAGCCCATAAATCAAATAAATGGTTGAAAATAAATAAACCTATACTCTTTATCTCTTTGCTATTCCAATACTAGGGGGAATAAAGCGTTGCAAGTTTGAGCAGGACCGTTGTTAGCAACTCAGCTTGCATATACACAACCAACAACCATTACAGTTCTATGCCGCCAATCATCTGTAAACTTTTCATTCACACAATTACCTCCTTCCGCCACCGAAGGTGCACGGAGGCTATGTTTTCACCATTGTTTGTCTGCTGTCTGTCTTCAGGCAAGGTATCTCAAAAAGTTGTGACAAGGACGAATTGATTCGATTTTGGTGAAGATCTGGATCCAGATAATAGAGTTTTGAAAGTCATTCTTCACAAATGAGAGATCTGGCCAAAAACGATATATAGTACAATATTTCAAAAAGTTGCGGACAAATTATGACATCCTTGGTGGATGAGTTGGACAGGTGACAAGAACAAGCCGATTCGATTTTGGTTCAGGTCCAGATGCATTTCTGGCCTTTCAGTGGGATACAAACCGTAAACTGTTCAGCCTGGCGGAGGTGTGCACTCTACCGAGTGCCGCTCTAGTTTAGACATGTGTTTTGTCCTACTCGTACTTGTTCAATTTGTTCGACAGAATTTCTTCAGTTCTGTGATTCCTAAGGAGTCTCCTTTGTGGATTGCTCATAATAACCATGTTATTCCCAGTTCTTGATGATGTACTGCTCCTATCTTTTTATTATCCCACTAACAGCCATCTTGATTTTCAGCTAGAAACGCGTCATTAGGATTCTCAGTTACTCGCTTTATAAAGACAAAGTCCCACTAAATTGTTATCTTCCATTGGCACACAAAAGTTCTGATCCAACTCCAACTTCCGTCGTATTACAAAAGAAGGCAGATGTTGTGATTGCAGTTAACGCTGGACTTTCCCATTATATCTCCTGTAGTTTAAAGGTGAAAACGAGCTGTATTTGCTGTGCAAAAACAAAGGTGTATGCATTAGGAGAAAGAAGAAGATAATATTTCCTCACCTGCCTTTGAGCAGGAAAAACACGATAAGGATCAACACAATAAGACCTGTCACAATGGACAGCCACACGATTGTGTTCTGGCTTTGCTCTCCCATCAGGTCAAGTGCTGTTTAAATAGAGACAGACAGATCTCATGTTACCATAATTATACCTATAAGATTATCCTCTTATTGCCATTGATGCAGGCTGTCCTATTTCTGTGAAGCATAGTAATATAACGCAATGGCATAACCATCACTATTTGTGCTGCTAGTTCGTGGATTGGACATGCTCCTTCAATGGTGTGCAGCCTATGCGTTGTACAATGGAGTACACCATTCATTGGAAGATGTTTCAAGTGGTACTCGCTTGCACTCAAGGAACTGTGAATGGTATCTTTCACAGGAACAACACAATTTGTTTGGAACTTACCGACATCCTAATGGAATGAGTATATGAATGAAAGAATGAATGAAAACCATTTTAAAGAAATGAGTTCAATAGTTAATGAGCATGAGAGCCAGGTGTTGGCTTAGCCGTTAGGGTGCCGGCTTGGGATCCTAGGATCCTGGGTTTGTAATCCCGGTCGATCGCTGAATTAACACCAGGGGGGTTGACTCAGCCTGTCATCCTTCCAAGGTCGGCAAATTGAGTACCAGCTCACCGGTAATTCCCTGTGTGTCGCAAGAGGCGACTAACAGGGTTGGCGGCAGGAAGGGCATCCGGCTGTAAAACATTGCTTCAAAAAGGGGACCATGGTGCCCGAAAAAGGCCAACCCCTGCTCTGCGGGGAAAAATGACCTCTAAAGGTGGTTCAATTAATGAGCGTGAAAGACTGTCTGTTTTCAGAATCGGTACATATGAGTATGTTTGACTTTGGTATAAAGTCAAAGATCATACTCCTTCCATCCACCAAGACGTTTTCATATATGGACTGCATGAACCTCTGAACTAACTTGTATGAGACCGGAAATGATCAGAAAAGTAGTTATTCCAAATTAAAAAGTGCTTACCAATATTAATCAATGGTTCATCGTTCACTACACTTTGTGCATTTCTAATTATCTGGCATGGAGAGGTACAAATTGTGAGGATGCCTATAAAAAGTGGGGCTCACACTGCTCAGAGGTTTGGAAGTGGAAGGCGGTGCTGAAAGGGCCGAGTCCTGCAGCCGTCCTGGCGCGAATCTGCACGGAGTACATCGTCGCTGGTTTGAGGCCTGTCAGCGTCACGCTGGTCCACTTTGACTTCACAGTTGTGTAACTGACTTTCTTCTGGACCTGAAAGGTTAATGCAACTGAAAAAATGCCTCTCATACGAAATGCAACACTTTACATGAAAAGCAGAATTTTCATGCATGAAGAAAACACATTACCAGAATTTGAGAGAATCATTCTTACACTGCAGTGAATAAGTGAGGGTGATAATAGTGGGTTTATGGGATTGGGTATAATAAATAACTAGTTCTGCTCGTGCATTGTAGATCGGTGTCGGCAGACAAGGAAAACAATGAATGGAATCAACAGAACGTTGATTGAAGTATGCTAACTGCTATGTGAGACAATGGTGTTGGCTTAGCGGTTAGGGTGCGGATTAGCATCCTAGGATCCTGAGTTTGAATCCCAATCGATCGTTGGATTAACACCAGGGGGGTTGACTCAGCCTTTCATCCTTCCGAGGTCGGCAAATTGAGTACCCGCTCACTGGTAATTGGGGTGCTGCATCAACGGCACAACCACGCTTCCAGAAAAATGATGCAACCAGCAGCCACAGATTGCATACAAAACAACAATTGCGATGTGAAGCAAAGAGAACCTAACATATAGTGGGGGGGGGGGGGGGGGGGGGGGGAGGCGATGTACTCAATTTCAAGTTCGTGTGCAGTTCATGTTAATTTTGGGCAACCACTATAAATGTATTCTACATGTTAATTTTGGCCTTAAAACGATCATTCATTCATTCATTCATGTTAATTTTGGGTTCTCTTTGGAGTTGGAAAGAGGATTGATGAGAAGAAGAAGAAGTTCAAGGAGTGGCAGAAGGCGAAGGGTACGGGAGCAGAAAAAGCAGAGCACGAAAGTTATAAGGCAGCCAGGAAGGCTGCAAAGAAAGAGGTAGCAAAGGCGCAGGAGGCATGTAGGAAAATGTTCGGAGAACGCTTGGATTTGGAAGAGGGTCAGAGAGCGGTATTCAGGATTGCAAAGCAGATAGCGAAAGAGAGGTGTGATGTGATGGGGGTCAGTTGCTTGAAGGATGAAGTGGGACAAATCGTTGTGGACCCAGATGGAATTGAAGGAAGATGGAAAAGATATATGGAAATGCTGTTGAATACAGAGAATGAATGGGATGGAAACATAGAGAGTAACCCAGTTTTAGGACCAGCAGAGAAGATAACCGAGAAGGAAGTTGAGGAAGCGATAAAAGCAATGAAGAGTAGAAAAGCAGGAAGGCCGACGGGAGTTGTGGGAGATATGTTGAAGGCAGCAGGAAGTTGCGGTGTGAAGAGAATGACAAAGATCTGTAATCTGGTGGTGAAAGAGGGCCGCATTCCAATGGATTGGGAACTGAGTACCCTCGTCCCTCTATACAAGGGGAAAGGTGACCCTCTGGAGTGTGGCTCGTACGGAGCGACAAAGTTATTGGAGCATGGAATGAAGGTATTGGAAAGGGTGTTGGAGAGGAGGATAAGGAAGAAGGTGAAGATCGACGAAATGCAGTTTGGATTTATGCCAGGAAGAGGAACGACAGACACGCGCTCTTTATTGTGAGGCAGTTGCAGGAGAGGTACATGGAGAGGAGGAAGAAGTTGTTTCTTGGGTTTGTTGATCTGGAGAAAGCATTCGATAGGGTTCCACGTGAAGTATTGACATGGGCATTGAGGAAGTTAGAAGTGGAGGAATGGTTGATCAGAGTAGTGATGGCAATGTACAAAAGAGCACGCACAGCCGTAAGGACGAAGGATGGGAACAGTGGTGAGTTTGAGGTGAAGGTGGGAGTGCATCAGGGGTCGGTACTAAGTCCACTACTATTTGTCGCTGTGATGGAGGTGCTGGCTCAGAACGTAAAGGAGGGTTTACCGTGGGAGTTGTTTTATGCAGATGATGTGGTGTTGATTGCGGAAAGTATGGATGGACTGAAGGAAAAGATGAACAAGTGGAAGGAATGTATGGAGACAAAAGGTCTGAAGGTGAATATAGGAAAGACAAAGGTGATGGCAAGTGGTAAAGCATGTGGTGAGGTGGAAAGAACTGGGAAGTGGCCATGTGCTGTGTGCAGGAAGGGTGTCGGAGTGAACTCCATTCAATGTGCGCTGTGCGCTGAGTGGGGTCATCAAAAATGTAGTGGTCTGAGAGGGTCATTAACCTTTTTTTTTTTTTTTTTTTTTTTTTTTTTTTGTATACAAGATCGAGGCTCGTGAAAGAGCGAACATTAATCACACAGAAAGACAAACCGACACATAAAACAAATAACATCGGGAGCGGTAGACAAGATGGGGAGAGAGGGGGAAGAACACAAACACATTTGAGGGGGAAGGACACAAACACAAAACACACAACATTTGAGAGCAGGGACCGAGAGACATGGAGACATGGAGAGATCTGTGGGAGGGAGAGGGCTTTGGGGGGGAGGCATGGGAAGGGGGTGGGGGTGGGAGAGGTATAAAACATATGGACACTGTCAGGACTTCCAGGAAAGAGGTGGAATTTCAAACAAGGTGGATCTGGGGTGAATTAGTGGGGGTAGAAAAGATCAAGGTTTTGGATGGGGGAAGATAAAAGATGGTGGTGAACAGCTGTTTTAAAGACCTGGAGGGATGAGTGGGATTGAAGGGAGTGTGGGAGTTTGTTCCAGAGGCGGGAGAAAGGAGGAATGAAAGAGTGAAGGTGAGCAGAGAGCCGAGATTTCGGCAGTTTAACCATCAGAGGGTTGCTGGCAGATCTTGTGCGACCTGCAGGAATATTTGGGGGACAGAGCACAGAGAGAGCTGGGGGAGCAAGGCCGGAGAGGAGTCGGTAGAAGACAGAAAGACCACCTACCTGCCTGCGGTGAGTGAGTGAAAGGCCCTCAGAGATAGCTTCATCGCGGGAGATTCCAATGATTCTGAAAGCTTTGGTTTCAACAGCGTGAAGCCGAGCTAGGTGTGAGGCAGGAGCACCAGCCCATAGGGGAGAACAGTATTCCATTGAGCTGCGGATGAAAGCCTTGTATGTGGTGAGGAGCTCAGGTGTGCCTAGGAAGGACTTCGCACGACGGAGGATGCCGAGTCGCCGACTGGCTTTGGAGGCCAGCTTGGAAATGTGGTTTTCCCAAGAAAGATCATGGCACATAGTGAGACCCAAAAGCTTGAGCGACAAAACTTCTTGGAGAGGATTGTTGAGAAAGTAGATGGGAGGGTTGTCCAGTCGATCTTTTCGGAGAGACATAGTAAGAGTGTGAGATTTGTCAGGATTGAAAGACATGTTCCACTTGTTTGACCAGTCTGTGATTTTGTCCAGGTCTTCAGAGAGTGAGGAGGCTGCAGACTGCCGATCTGAGGGAAGAGGAATGGAGCGGCAGAGAGTGGAGTCATCAGCAAAGAGATACAGAGGATTTTCCAGAGAGTCGGAGAGATCATTGATAAAGACCAGAAAAAGCACAGGGCCCAGCACACTGCCTTGGGGAACTCCAGCCTGAACAGGAAGGGGAGATGAGAGAAATCCATTCAGGGCCACACGTTGACTACGACCAGAGAGGAAGTCCGCAAGCCATGCATGGAGATTTCCATGGATACCATAGGAGGAGAGTTTGGTGAGCAGAGCTGGGTGCCAGACCGTATTGAAGGCACGTGATATGTCAAGGGAGACAGCTCTGATTTCCTGTTTGGCATTGAGGACCTCCATCCATTGTTGAGACAGCAGAAGCAGCATGTCCAGAGTAGAGTGACCTGGTCTGAAACCAAATTGATGATCAGAGATCAAGCCATTGGAGAAGAGGAAAGATTTCATATCCGAAGCAATGATGGATTCCATGACTTTGCTGATAATTGGGAGCAGGCTGATTGGTCTGTAGTTGCAAGGATCTGTTTTTGCACCTTTTTTGTGTAAAGCAGTAATGTTAGCTGATTTCCAGGATGCTGGCAGATGACCTTGAGCAAAAGATAGGGTGAAAAGAACAGAGAGAGGGTGAGATAGAGCGGCAGAGCAGGATTTTAGGACCCGTGGGCTGATGCCGTCTGGTCCAGTTGCAGAATCAGAGTCGAGGTGAGACAAAAACTCCTCCACCTTGTCAGGAGAGAAGGACACCGAGTCCAGGAGCAGTTGGGTTCGACTGGGAAAGGTGGGAACAGAGAGGGATGGGTTTGGGACTAAAGGTTTTGAGGCAAACACAGAGTTGAGGCATTCGGCTTTGTCACGTGCGATGTCAACTGTGTGGCCATTTGAGGTAAGGGAGGGGATGGTGGGGGAACAAACACCAGAAACGGATTTGACCAGACACCACCAGGATTTGGAGGAAGGAGACAGGTTTGAGAGTTCATTCTTGAGTGAGGAGAGATAGTGCTTCCTGGCACTCCTGAGGGTAGACACACACTTGTTCCGACCTTGGTGGAAGGAACTGAGATTGCCTTCAGTTGGATTAGCCTTCCAAGAGGCAAAGGCAAGTTGTTTCAGGGCAACTGCCTCACCACAAGATTCAGTGTACAATGGACGGGAGGAAGGGTAAGACAACTGAAGACGAGATGGGATAAATCTGTGCATGAGAGAGAGCAGTTTGCTTGGGAAGAATTCCCAGGAAGAATTGATGTCAGAGGCAGTAGAGATGGGAGACCAATCCAGACATTTGATGGCTGCTTGAAGACCGTCCCAGTCGGCCTGAGTGAAATGCCAGACTCGTCGACGCTGAGGAGGCTCTCTGAGAATGGCCAGAGAGATGTCCACTTTGACAAGCACATGATCAGAAGAACCGATTGGAGCAGAAGAAGAGCAGCAGACATTAGCAGGGAAGTTTGTCATGACCAAGTCTAGAAGAGAAGATACTCCATTGGCTGAGATCCGGGTCGGGAAATTGACAGATGTGTCAATCGCAGTGAGTCACAGAAGTCCTTTGCTGAGGTGCCATGACTGGTGAGAGAGGAACCCACACCCAACCAGGTGGCATGATGACAGTTGAAGCTACATTCAAATGCAAGGTGTGCACAGAGGGAGCTGCAGATGGAGGAAATGTTGAGTTGGATCTTGGAGACAGCATGAAGCTGGAAGGTGTGAAAACATTTTGCTACCTCGGAGACATGCTGAATGGAGAAGGTGGATCAGACTCGGCAACGGTTGCCAGAGTGAGATGTGCATGGAAGAAGTTTCGGGAACTGAGTGGCATGCTGATGAGGAGGGGAGTGTCGTTGAAGCTGAAGGGAAAGGTGTATGCTGCATGTGTGAGAAGTGTTATGATTTATGGGAGCGAGACATGGGCCATGAATGTAGAACAGCAACGAAGGCTGGAAAGGGGGGAAATGCGAATGGTTCAGTGGATGTGTGGAGTATCGTTCAGAGAGAGGAAGACAAATGATGAATTGCGAAAGATGATGGGAATAGAGCCTGTGATGGATGCTGTGAAGAGAAACAGGTTGCGATGGTTTGGTCATGTGTTGAGGAAGGATGAAAGTGACTGGTTTAGAAGAGTGATGGAAATGAATGTACAAGGAAGTAGAGGACGGGGAAGACCGAGAAAGACTTGGCTGAAGATAGTGGAAGAAGAATTGCGGGCAAGAGGGTTAACAAGGAGAGATGCAGAAAATAGGGCAAAATGTAGAAGATTGTCATGGGAACCGCAAGGCTAACCCCCACTCTAGCAGGGAAAATGGCCTTAAAATGCATGTTGTTGTTGTTGTTGTTGTATGTTAATTTTGGGCAACCACTATAAATGTATTCTCCATGTTAATTTTGGGCAACTACTATAAATGTATTCTACTGGGTCCTACTAATCGGAAAAATGATGTCGCCATTTTTTTCTGTTGACCTTTATTGACCTTGACTCAAGGTCAAAGTTCAAACGTCATTACAGTGACCATACTTCATTCAAAGTATGTCGACCTTGGTACCAAAATGTGGCAAATTTCACAAGGAACATTGATTATGACATTTGTTTTGTCATTTGCCCTCTCAGATGTTTGCAATATGCAAATTAATAAGCAAATGACCTAATTAGAGAAAAAATATGCATAATTAACATATAGTCTTCACCATACACGTAAATCCTATCACTTCGCATTATTATTGAATGCCAATCATTAGTTACCATCTCAAATGTGTTCTGCTGGATCCTAAACTGGAACAAGCGTTACGCCTCGGTGCCCCATCGGTGAAGTGATGTGAGTTGACAAAGTGGAAGACGCAAGGCGGCCATCTTGGATTTTGACGTGGCGACAAAATTTTCAATAGCGTTCTTCCTTATGCCCAGATACACCCACACACCAGATTAGAAGTTGGTACTTCGCTTATTTTCCAAGATATTCCGCTCACAAGGTTCAGACATACATGGTGGCGGCCATTTGGATTTTGACGTGGCGACCCAATTTTCAATAG
This sequence comes from Myxine glutinosa, assembly GCF_964187855.1. NCBI lineage: Eukaryota > Metazoa > Chordata > Myxini > Myxiniformes > Myxinidae > Myxine > Myxine glutinosa. The sequence goes on from NC_136266.1 coordinate 85,303,756, forward strand.
CCTTCTTCCTTATGCCTAGTTGCACCCACACACCAAATTAGAATTCGGTCCTTTGCTTACGCACGCACGCACGCACGTCCGCACGCACGGATGGACGCACGCACGGATGGACGCACGCACGGACGGACGCACACACGGACGGAGGGGAAAACCATAGTCCCCCTTTCGCTCCGCGGTGCGACGGGGAACAAAAATATGTTGCTTATTCTTTTCTGTTGACATGTTCTTGATATTAACGGACCTTTGACATGTACTTCACTTTACTTACCTTGACCCAAGGTGAAATGTCAAATGTCATTTTAACCATGTGACGCGAAGAAGCAAAGTGATTTGACATCTGCCAGAATCAATTTTGGTTTTTTTAGGCAACAAATTAAATGTTAAAAATACTAACAATGGCTAAAAACCCAACCAACATGAGCAAATGAGCATGATGAATGAACAGTATAAAGAAAAGCAATGGGAACTTGAATCCAAAAATCAATATTCGAGACATCCGACTTATTTTGCTTGATCGTATCACATGGTTAAAATGACATTTGACATTTCACCTTGGGTCAAGGTAAGTAAAGTCAAGTACATGTCAAAGGTCAGTTAATATCAAGAACATGTCAACAAAAACAATAAGCAACATATTTTTCCAGTTTAGGATCCAGCAGAACACATTTGAGATGGTAACTAATGATTGGCATTCAAGAATGATGCGAAGTGATAGGATTTACGTGTATGGTGAAGACTATATGTTAATTATGCATATTTTCCTTCTCAAATTAGGTCATTTGCTTATTAATTTGCATATTTCAAACATCTGAGAGGGCAAATGACAAAATAAATGTCATAATCAATGTTCCTTGTGAAATTTGGCACATTTTGGTACCAAGGTCGATATACTTTGAATGAAGTATGGTCACTGTAATGACGTTTGAACTTTGACCTTGAGTCAAGGTCACTAAAGGTCAACAGAAAAAAATGGCGACATCATTTTTCCGATTAGTAGGACCCAGTAGAATACATTTATAGAGGTTCGCCAAAATTAACATGAACTGCACACGAACTTGAAATTGAGTACATAGGCCCCCCCACTAGTATCAGGTGTTCTGCCTTCGTTGGAACCCATTTTTGTGTTCCGAGGGAGGGTTACACCCAAAATGTCAGCTTCTCCTTGCTTCCCATGACAGTTAGCATATGTTCTGTTGATTTCATTAATTATGGTATCGGGAATGAAGTGGAGGAAAGGTAGGAAGGTCAATGAAATATTTATGAAGTATAGAGGCCTTGTGTTGGCTTAGCGGTTAGGGTGCCGGCTTGGGATCATAGGATCCTGGGTTCGAATCCCGGTCGATCGCTGAATTAACACCAGGGGGGTTGACTCAGCCTGTCATCCTTCCAAGGTCGGCAAATTGAGTACCAGCTCACTGGTAATTCCCTGTGTGTCGCAAGAGGCGACTAACAGGGTTGGCAGGAAAAAGGGCATCCGGCCATAAAACATTGCTTCAAAAAAGGGACCAAGGTGCCCGAAAAAGGCCAACCCCTGCTCTCCGGGGAAAAATGGCCTCTAAAGGTGGTTCTATAGATGGAAGGAGATTCGTGATCTGTGAATGATTATCTTTCCTTCATTGAGAATGAATCATTTGTGTCATGTGCTCCATGTTATAAATTGGGATTCAATATTAATTGTGCAATTGGGAAACATTATTCAGCAAAAGCAGACAAGTAATCATAAATTGTTGTATTTAGAAGATAAGAAAACCTAACTATACTAAACTTCTTTTTCGGATTCTCCATGTTTACCTCCATTTATCTAAATCCTTGGCCTTTGCGATTGGCATTTGGACCAGAATCATTCAAAATGAAGCTGTTATTAACAGTCCAATTGCAACGTGTCTTGTAATCAAATGACAACTTTACAAATGCAAGGCAGGGGAACCAAGGGGGGGGGGGGGGGGGGGGGGAAACGGTGTAACAAAATAATGTCATGGAGAAAAGGTCATGCGAGCCAATTCATAACTTGCTTCTTGTGATTCAAACCCGACAGAGCATGAAATTTAAAACTAGGAGTGTCGTGTCTTGCATATCTATTTTACAATCTCATCAAACGCCGTGCACATCTGTGGTCATAGTGTGTAAGCAAAAATCAAACACCTTTTCGCTGAATGTGATTTCGTACTCCAAAATGGTGCCGATGTCATGCTCGGGCGCGGTCCACGAGAGACCGAGCGAATCCTTGGCAACGCTTTCCTGGTGGATGTTGGTCACTTGCCCGAACTCTGCAGCACACCACCACAATTAGGATCCCTCTTTAAATCCACAGCTTTCTCAACTCCAAGGAAACAAAGACAGAAGGAAATGCATTTTGGCATGCCCATGGACAGTCCAATTAAACTCAACATTCACGTCAATTTAAGGTATCTGCAGAGTCTACATGGCTAAAGCATTGGCCCAAAGGGGTTAGGGTTTCACTTTAAAACCCCCAAAGGGTTTGTTTCAAACCTTTAAAACCTAAAACCAACACTCTTGTGAAATATATCATGTAATATTTTACTTCTGCATGATCAAAAATGAGGCAGCCACATTAACATACTCTCAAAAGTGCAGGTGTGTTCAATGATGCAGTGCTTTCTGCTGGCATCGGCAGGAGAGCTTTAGTTGAAGGCAACTCTACTGGGAACTCAGGTCAAGAACAGACAGGTCAGAAAAGTTCCTACTACCTGTAATTAAGATAGCCATGGCTATTACGTACTCGACTCTGAGCATTTGACTGCATTCAGATAAGTAAAATTTGAGCTAAATTCAGGTGACACATTCACACATGTTCAGCTGAATAATCTTTCATTGCGGTTGTCTCAAAAGCATTAACCTTGTGGCAATGTAGAATATAGCTCACTCCATTCTCGACTTTGCTGCTAGACTGTATTCACCTGGTTTGTTTGCTTTATTGGTAGACCTGTGGTCTTACGTGATCACTTCGAAACTCAATTCATGCTTTGTTCACCTCCGGCTTTGCTTCTTTGTGAATCTAAAGTGGAAGAAAAGAGCTTTGTGGCTGAAGTAGTGGAAGGCCACTCTTGGGCATGAAAAACGTCGGAGGAGCAGAGAGTGAGGTGAAAGGGAGAAGGGGTGTTGGGGTGGAAAACTCAAACTTGTGTCGGAACCGAAGCAGTGTGTCTGTAAATGGAAGAGTCCAGAAGTTTAACCTCTTGAGGAAATCTCTACCTTTAAAGGACATGAGAAAAAAGCAGAAGAAAGATGAGAACTTCACTAAATTGAGCATGAAATTTACCAGATTTTGCCAAAATCCTGTTCCTTGGTCTTCTCCCAAATATGGCATATTCTTCATCTCAATCAGCTGTCACAAATTATTCTCTTTCAGTAACTTTAGCTTCCAAGCAAAATGATTTTTCATTTTATCTTTTCACATTACAGTGCAATATTTGCCCATTCTTCTGTACAAAACGGTTCAAGCTCAATCAAGTAAAGTGTGGAGCATTGATGGACAGCAATCTTCAAGTCATACCACAGATTTTCGTTTGGATTTAGGTCGGGGCTCTGACTGGGCCACTCAAGGACATTCATCTTTTTGTTCCTTAGCAACAGCAGCGTAGCTTTGGCTGTGTGCTTCGGGTCGTTGTCATGCTGAAAGATGAACTTCCGTCCCAATTTCAGGTTTCTTGCAGAGGCCATCAGGTTTTCCTCTAGGATTTTTCTGTATTTTGCTCCATCTATTTTCCCTACTATCTTGACAAGTTCCCCAGTCAGGGGCGTCCAGAGCCAGCAAACAAACGAGGCAAACAACCTCGGGGCCCCAACCCCACACTTTCTCTCTTTTATAACTTTTTAGGGAACTTTATTTGATGAAGATCCTAATTTAGAGTAGCAACGAGTTCATAACTAAAGCAAAATCAGCTTCTGGGTTGAAATGTAACAATGAGGAAATAAGAATGAGCGGATGGGGGGTTTCACTGTACTGTTTAAAAACAATTACAAGAGAAGCTCAGTTCCTAAGGCGGCGACCCCCCCCCCCCCCCCCTGACCACTACTCTCAACGCTCCTGACCCCCGTCCCTGCTGATGAGAAACATCGCCATAACATGATGCTGCTGCCACCATGCTTCACAGTAGGGATGGTGTTCTTTGGTGATGTGATGTGTACCTGTGTTGGGTTTGCGCTAAACGTAACGTTTTGCATTTAGGCCAAAAAGTTCCATCTTGGTTTCGTCGGACCACAAAATTGTTTGCCACATGGCTTCTGAAACCCCGGAGTGTATTTTTGCATACCTCAAACGGGACTCAAGGTGGGCGTTTTTGAGTAATGGCTTCCTTCTTCCCACCCCACTGAACATGCCAGACTTGTGGAGTGCTTGGGATATTGTTGTCGCATGCTCACAGTGACAAGTCTTTGCCATAAAGGCCTGTAGCTCTTTCAAAGTTGCCATTGGCCTCCTGGTGGCCTCTCTGATCAGTCTCCTCCTTGCTTGGTCATCCAGTTTGTAGGGACCGCTTGATCTTGGCAGGGGCTTGGTGGTACCATGCACCTTACACTTCTGAATCATTGTTGCGACTGTGCTCCAAGAGACATTCAAGAACCACCTTTGGAGGCCTTTTTCCCCGCATAGCAGGAGTTGGCCTTTTATGGGCACCATGGTCCCCTTTTTGAAGCAATGTTTTATGGCCGGATGCCCTTTCAGCCACCAACCCTGTTAGTCACCTCTTGCGACACATAGGGAATTACCCATGAACTGGTACTCAATTTGCAAACCTCGGAAGGATGACAGGCTGAGTCAACCACCCTGGTGTTAATTCAGCGATCAACCGGGATTCAAACCCAGGATTCTGGGATCCCAAGCCAGCACCCTAACCGCTAAGCCAACACCAGGCTCCAAGAGACATTCAAGGCCTTTGAAATATTTTTATACCCATCCTCTGATCTGTACCTTTCCACAACTTTATCCCGGAGGTCTTTTGAAAGCTCCTTGGTGCTCATGGTTGAACTTTTGCTGTGAAATGCACTACTCAGCAGAGGAAACCTACAGGAACAGCTGATTTTATTCTGAAACTAGAACGCCACTCAGTAGAGCGCATACTCCCGCCGTGGGTTTAGTTGGAATAATACGTTTTGTTTAACATCCCCTCTCCCCAAAACAATAAATGAAAAAGAAAGTAAGCCCTAATTGTCAGAGAATTAATTTTGATATATCTCGGAATTAGAGGAGAAAAACATCATTTAAGAATAAGAATAAAAGCTTTAATGCAGTAAAACAGAAAAAATCTTTCCCAAATATTTTTCAAAAAAAAATTCCTGGATCCAGAATAATATCCTGACCTTCACCAAAAACTAATCAATTCTTCCTTATCCCAAGGGCAATCATCCCACCAACTTTCATCCAAATCCGTTCAGAACATTTCCAGATATCTTGTTCACAAACACACGAACACACACACACACACACACACACACACACACACACACACACACACACACACACACACACACACACACACACACACGGACACGAGTGAATGCATTACTCCCTGGCGGGAGTAATAATCAGAATCGCTACAGAGGCCATTAACTTGGTGTGTGATTTTGAAAATGATTGGTTACACCTGTACTAACTTACAATTGCTATTATACGGAGGGGGGGGGGGGGGGACACTTATCCAACCAAGATATACGAGTTTTGTATTTTTAATAATTTTCTGAAATTTGTAGAATTTGTTTTTCACTTGGAAGTTGGAGGTTATCATGTGTAAATAAAGGTGGGAAAAATCTGATTGAATGCAATTTAATACCTGGTTATAAGGCAAACAAGCGTTACGCCTAGGTCCCCCCGTCGGTGAAGTGATGTGAGTTGACAAAGTGGAAGACGCAAGGCGGCCATCTTGGATTTTGACGTGGAGACCCGATTTTCAATAGCGTTCTTCCTTATGCGTAGATACACCCACACACCAGATTAGAAGTTAGTAGTTCGTTTATTTTTCAAGATATTTCGCTCAAAACGTTCAGACATATATTTGGTGGCGGCCATCTTGAATTTCGACGTGGCGACCCAATTTTCAATAGCGTTCTTCCTTATGCGTAGATACACCCACACACCAGATTAGAAGTTAGTAGTTCGTTTATTTTTCAAGATATTTCGCTCAAAACGTTCAGACATATATTTGGTGGCGGCCATCTTGAATTTCGACGTGGCGACCCAATTTTCAATAGCGTTCTTCCTTATGCGTAGATACACCCACACACCAGATTAGAAGTTAGTAGTTCATTTACTTTTCAAGATATTCCGCTCACAAGGTTCAGACATTTACTTTTCAAGATATCACGCTCACAAGGTTTAGATATGGTGATAGCCATCTTGGATTTTGACGTGGCGACCTAATTTTCAATAGCGTTCTTCCATATGCCTACTTGCACCCACACACCAGATTAGAATTCGGCCCTTCGCTTACGCACGCACGCACATCCGCACGCACGTCCGCACGCACGGACGGACGGACGGACGCACACACGGACGGAAGGGAAAACCAGAGTCCCCCTTTCGCTCCGCGGTGCGACGGGGGACAAAAAGGTGAAAATTTTGAAAGGGGGTGTAGACTCCATGAAGGGGGTGTTTTCATAGACTAATAGGCACTGTATACAGCGTGGTCCAAAATGATGTGCAACTTTTTAATTAACTACAATATTTTTTTTTTATTGGCTGATGTTTGTTTTTGTCTAGTAATACAAGGGATTAGTAAAAATGTTGTTTATTATCGCAAAATAAATTCTTCAGCAAGCCAGGATCCTGCTGTGATCCAGCAGTGATATCATTAGTCGTTGATGAATTGCTCAATCCAAGCAGCGTGCTTCTGGATGACACTGCCTCATAGACACAGAAGTTGTCGATGACTCGGCTGAGAACTGGAGCCAGTTTGAATCGGATTTCTCATGTGATGTTATTTTTCAACTCATGCAGTGAGTGTGGATTGTTTTCATCGACTTTTGCTTTAACGGACCCACATAGCCCACATATAGTGCGCATTCAGAAAGTATTCAGACCTCTTCACTTTTTTCACATTTTGTTATGTGAAACAGCCTTATATAAAAAACAGCCTTATATGACAGCCTTATATGCTGAAATCGTTTAAATTCATTTTTTCCCTCATCAATCTACACTCAATACCCCATAATGACAAAGAGAAAACAGGATTTTAGAAAGTTTTGCAAATTTATTAAAAAGAAAAAACTGGAATTACACATTGACATAAGTATTCATACCCCTTGCTATGACACTTGAAATTTAATTCAGGTGCTTCCCATTTCTCTTGATCATCTTTGAGATGTTTCTACACCTTGATTGGAGTCCACTTGTGGTAAATTCAATTGATTGGACATGATTTGGAAAGGCACACACCTGTCTATATAAGGTCTCACTGCTGACAATGCATATCAGAGCAAAAACCAAGCCATGAGGTCGAAGGAACTGCCTGCAGAACTCAGAGACAGGATTGTGTCGAGGCACAGATCTGGGGAAGCCCACAAAAAACATCTCTGCTGCATTGAAGGTTTCCAAGAGCACAGTGGCCTCCATAATTCTTAAATGGAAGAAGTTTGGAACAACCAGAACTCTTCCTAGAGCTGGCCGCCCGGCCAAACAGCAATCGGGGGAGAAGGGCCTTGGTAACAGAGGTGAACAAGAACCCGATGGTCACTCTGGCTGAGCTCCAGAGATCCTGTGTGGAGATGGGAGAAACTTCCAGAAGGACAACCATCACTGCAACACTCCACCGATGTGGGCTTTATGGCAAAGTGGCCAGACGGAAGCCAAACAGTTCAATCTTGGTTTCATCAGACCACAGAATCTGGTTTCTCACAATCTAAGAGTCCTTTCGGTGTTTTTTGGCAAACTCCAAGCGGGCTTTCATGTGTCTTTCACTGAGGAGAGGCATCTGTCATTTGTTTTTTTTTAACATTTGTTTTTTTTTTAGCATTTGTTTGTTTAACGTCTTAGGATTACGTTAGTAGGATTCTACATTATTCCCTGTCAACTAGCAACCATTGAAATTGGTTTAAATACCGTGATACTGTTCAAAATACCTTAATTAGTTGGTGTAGTACACTGCTTTATTCTACCAAGTGAGTGCGCAGGGGTATTTCCCCGATTTCTTTGTTCGTTATGGTGCTGCAGTAACTGTATATTGAACAGATACCGTTTCAGATCATCATGTACGACTCTGCCAAAAGTCGTGCAAGTAGTTGCCACCAGCTGTGCAAGTCGGCATGGCAACCTTTTAGGAGAACTTGCAATAGTCCTCTTGCAGATTTTTTCCTGGGTCCCTCATCATGAATAACTCGACCCAAACAAAGCCAATGGAAATCTGATGGAACTTACCCAGGCAGTGTATAATGAGCAGAGGCCTACAGGCCTAATGTTTTAGGCCCACCAGAAAACAAAGATGGCGGATATTTCATTACGTCTCGGTGCTATGGTAGGTTAAGTCAAGCGACAGATGTGGGTCCAACCAATACCAATTCAGCAGCTGTCCGACCAAAAGGTGCAGAAAAAAAAAAAGACCCCGAACAAGAACCCCAACGACAATAATAACAGTAACACAAAGCTCTTTAGATCTGCGACATGTCGCAGGTAAAAAGAGGGTCATATAAGTAAAATAATGACAGCTCTTTGAAAAGTTGCACATCATTTTGGACCACCGTGTATACTTCAGAAACCTTATGGTTATATAGCTACCAATCACTCCAAACGGTAAGTGGTGAGAGTGCCGGAACCGAGTCCCATACATCCCTTGCTACACAGTCCTGGCAACGATAAGCACCGCCTGTCACGCGAAAGCATTATCTCTCGCTTCACCACGCATAGACCGGAGTCATTACCCTGCACGCGTGAAGCGAAAAGCAGGGTTACGCATTCGGTTGCGGACGTATGTGTGGCGTGCGTGTCTGCATTTTTAAAATACATCTACTCGGCAATCTTTAGTCCAATTGACATTAAATTTTACTATAAGAGCGCCTCTGCCTGCTGAATGGTTTAATTCATAATCATGACGTCATAGGTCACGTGGTACGGACGCCATCTTGGAAAAACGTTACACCTCTATATCTCCCAAACTGCTCAATGGAAAAAAAGTTTTAACATGGCTCATTGTCAAGTACTCCCCATGGGGAATAAGATGTGTTGATGATGATGTCATCGGTGCATTCATTATGACGTCATCATTCGACAAGAAGAACTCCATCCAATCAGTATGAAAAAAATTTATGCAATTCTTGGTCTGATTGCCACGAAATTGTTACCATAGGAGCGCCTCCTCCTGTATAATATTTTAATCATAATTATGACATCATAGTACACGTCGTACAGGCGCCATCTTGGGAAAAACCGAAAAACGTTGCACCTCTATATCTCCAAAACCACTCCATGTAAAAAATTGAAACGTGGCTCATCGTAAAGAACTCTATATGCGGAATAGGTGTTGATAACGATGACGTCATTGGTGCCTTAATTATGACGTCATAATTTGACAGGGTCATAGCTTAGTGTGATCAGTTTGAAACGTATTGAACGTGATCAACGCAACAATTATACAACAGAATATAAATTTATGATGGAATTGCTCACGTAGTCTGGCGGCCATATTGCATCAAAGAAAAAAACCAGGAGAGTTGGCCTGCACCACGTTGACTGCGCAGGGTAAGTATTCTATGAATACCATGTAGTTATTGAATGCGGTCTGGAGCAATGATGATGTAAAGCCGTTCTCCGACCTGAGCCGAACGCCGTGACGTCTCCGCCACAACGCACGGTTTTGTCTGCGGCTCCTCGAAGATAATCTCGCAGCGCTAATTATAACGATGATGACAGCTAATTATAATTATAGCATTATATCGATGATATAACGATGATATAAGATGGCAGATGTTAATGTCACAGTTTCGAGTCACACATTGATTGGTATATATGCGTAAGGTTTCAGAAATCCCGAGTGGATGGAAACTTGCTGTGTTGCCCTGATGATGCCTAAAGAGGGCGAAACTGGTCTGTAACTGCATTTTCATTCACTTGTGACAGCATATCTGACATTACATCGTTATGGAGATAACCAACGACAGACACACACACACACACACACACACACACACACACACACACACACACACACACACACACACACACAAACACACACACAAACAAACACACACATACACACACACAAACAAATACACACACACACACACACAAACAAACACATATACACACACACACACACACATACACACACTCTCTCTCCGTTTGTCTTTTTCATGAGCCACTGTGCATTCAAAATACTGCTGAACATACACTACCGGTCAAAAGTTTTAGTACACCTCATTTTTTCCAGTTTTTATTGAAATTTACGCAGTTTAATGTCTCAATGTACTCTGAAATGAAGCATAGAACAAATAAACAATTGGAGAAAAAAAAGAAATCATAGAATCATTTTGTTTAACAAAATTTAATTGAAATTTTTGACTCAACAAAGTAGCCACCTTTTACAGATATAACCGCTGAACACACTCGTGGCATTCTTTATACAATGGAAATCAAATATTGTTCGGGAAGTTCTTCCCAACACTGTTGCAGAAGTTCCCACAAATGTGTTGCACTTGTAGGTTGCTTTGCTTTCAACCTTCTGTCCAGTTCATCCCAAACCAGCTCGATGGGGTTTAAGTCTGGAGACTGTGCTGGCCTTTCCATGATTTGAAGCCTACCGTCTTGTTCTTTTCCTCGAAGGTAGTTTTGACATAGCCTGGAGGTGTGTTTAGGGTCATTATCTTGCTTTAGGATAAACCCCTGACCAACTAGGCGTATACCAGAGGGTATTGCATGGCACTGCAAAATGCTGTGGTAGCTAGTCGACCTGTCAAACCTGCAGCTTGAAGTCTTCTCTTCACAGTTGAAACTGAGACTTGCTTACTTCGACCAGTGTTAAGCTGTGCTTGAAGCTGTTGTCCTGTGAGCTGCCTATCACGCAAGCTGGTGACTCCCAGAAACTTGTCTTCTGATTCTGTTGTGGCTTTGGGTCTGCCAGACCTCTTCCTGTCAGAGTTTCCTCCAGTTTCCAATATACTACTTCCTGCAGTGCAATATTGTCCAAATAATGCTTCAGAGGGTGTAATAACAGTCTGTTCCAATACTGCTTTTATACAGACAGGGGGTTTGTAATCAAGTAATCAGCAGAGGTTGGGGACACCTGTAAGAATTGTTTGCATCAACTTTCAAGGCTTAATTTACTTACATTGCTGCAGAACAGCTGTAAGTTGTTAACCCATTACTTGTTCCCTGAAGAAGGCCTTTTTTTTCAATATAACTGTGCAATTTACATTATTTTCCCGTTTTTGCTAACCTAAACTTTTTTTAACCTCGAGCAGTTTACTGCTTACCTTTGTACCATTTCAGGTTATTCACTGGACAGTAAACTGCGTAAATTTCAATAAAAACCGGAAAATTGAGGTGTTCTAAAACGTTTGACCGGTATGGTAGTGTGCAAGTATAAATATTTTTTTGTACGTTTGTCACAGGTAGGACAAGGCACTGGGAGACACAATTAAGTGCATTTGTACAACGTTTGTAAACAATGATTTGCATTCATTATAGCTCAGTTTTTAATTCCTTCTACATTGTCTTGGGATAAGTTTTGCATGCATTGACATTACATGAAATGACAGCAAGTTTGTACACTTAGAAATGCTCACTGATTGCATCACTAAGGGATGCTCTGTTTGCCATTCCCATCTGAGGACAGAGCACATGATGCCGGGATCTCAGGTTTAATTACGAGTGGCATTCCAAATGTTCTTGGAACAAGATCTTCATGAAAGTCCAGGAAACGCCAACGTTTATGTATCTTTGATTAAATCAGTATTTATATAATTAGCAAGGAAATGCTTTGTTCTTGTAAACTATACAGACATGAATGTTGAAAAAAAAATATGAAAACGGTATATTTTGGAGGATTGGAAGTATCTCATTCCAAGACATTTTTGAATGCCATAGACATCTCCTAGATTGTGTTGATCTGTCCGACTATTGTCTCCATCCTAGTCCAGTGACATCAGCTAATGTCTTTGAAGAAGACGTTTTTTCACGAGCCAATTAGAATCCAATAGTGGTTGGAGGAGAAAAATGAGGTTAAAAAAGATCGATCTAACTAAATAATAGTTCACAAAGTAATGGATAATGTCTCATGGTTGAGCTAAAGCCAGTGGGTTATAAGCATGGAGCACCAAGTGTTACGGATTCGTCACTCCGGTGTTGTGGTTTTCATCCACTTGAAACATATCTGGTTCTATGTATTATTATTATGATTGTTTGAGGGAAATAGCCATTATTATTGTCAAAAGGTAAAAAGGTTAATGTTAAATGAAACAGGAAACCGGATCGGGAAATGAAGACGAAGAAGAAGAGGAGAGAGAAAAGAAGGGGGCAAAAAGTCGGACAAAAAGCTGGTCGCTTCAAGCTCCGGAGCGAGCGTGGTCAAACGAAAGTCGCGAGTGAACTTGGAGTTTCTTGAAAGGAATTCCTGCGATAGGTGTTATCGCTGGCATTGATAAACCTGCGTGGTCAGGTTTGGCGTTGGGATTCTGAAGAACCATCGCCGGGTCGTTGCGACTCAAATACGAGCCGTCGGCCATTTTAACACAAGCGCTTTGCTCATCGCAAAAAGGTCTATGCTTCCCGTCAGCCTTTTTCACCATTCCGACGTCTATCTGGGATGTGTGTGTGTGCAACGCGGAGTTTGAAGATTAATTTGCGGTTCGCCGACTGAACCCTGAATGTTCATACCTGGAGGGCGCCTTTGGATTTCCCATTCCTCCATGAGTTTGCCTTACGCGGTTTTGGACCACGTGACTTTTTGCACCGCATCGGCCGCCTACGCCTTTTGTGCTGTTTTGGCGGTGTGACTGAGCCCGTCATCTGAACGGTGTTCGGGTTTCGATTAGATATCGCTCTGACGCTCGCTGGAGGGGATCACCTTTGAGCTATAGAGACATTGGGGAGTGTTCTTTTTCACTCACATGGAGCACAGTGAGTTATCTTACCCTAGCTGATGGTACCATCATAAGATGTGTTGATTGTATTGTTGATTGCTATTATTGTTGTATCGTTATTCTGGTGTGAATTTTAATACAATATTTGTTTGTTGATAACCATTGGTGTGGTTTCACGAGTGATTTTGACACGGAGTAACACATTATTCTGCTGTGGCTCCTCTCGGGGCTCGGAGGTACACCGTGACCAGGGGGTCGGGGAGGACCACATAACACAAGGGAATAACTGACAGATGAAGGGATGAGAAATGATGAGGACATGGAATGAAATAAAAAATGGAATAAAATATGTGACAGATGAGAGAATTCGGCACAATGTGCATGTTTAGGTGAACACTACTACTGACTGTAGGGAAGGGAATGGCAATGTGCGTGTTTAGGTGAACACGACTACTGACTGTAGGGAAGGGAATGACAATGTGCATGTTTAGGTGAACACTACTAATGACTGTCGGGAAGGGAATGGAATGGCAATGTGCATGTTTAGGTGAACACGACTACTGACTGTAGGGAAGGGAATGGAATGACAATGTGCATGTATAGGTGAACACTACTAATGACTGTAGGGAAGGGGAATGGCAATGTGCGTGTTTAGGTGAACACGACTACTGACTGTAGGGAAGGGAATGACAATGTGCATGTTTAGGTGAACACTACTAATGACTGTCGGGAAGGGAATGGAATGGCAATGTGCATGTTTAGGTGAACACGACTACTGACTGTAGGGAAGGGAATGGAATTGACAATGTGCATGTATAGGTGAATACTACTAATGACTGTAGGGAAGGGAATGGAATGGCATTGTGCATGTTTAGCTGAACACGACTAATGACTGCAAGGAAGGGAATGGCAATCTGCATGTTTAGATGAACACTACTTATGACTGTAGGCAAGGAATTAAAATGTGAATGTTTAGATGAACACTACTAATGACTGTAGGGAAGGAATTAAAATGTGAATGTATAGATGAACACTACTTATGACTGTAGGGAAGGAATTAAAATGTGAATGTATAGATGAACACGACTTATGACTGTAGGGAAGGAATTAAAATGTGAATGTATAGATGAACACGACTTATGACTGTAGGGAAGGAATTAAAATGTGAATGTATGGATGAGCACGACTTATGACTGTAGGGAAGGAATTAAAATGTGAATGTTTAGATGAACACTACTAATGACTGTAGGCAAGGAATTAAAATGTGAATGTATAGATGAACACTACTAATGACTGTAGGGAAGTAATTAAAATGTGAATGTTTAGATGAACACTACTAATTACTGTAGGGAAGGAATTAAAATGTGAATGTTTAGATGAACACTACTAATGACTGTAGGCAAGGAATTAAAATGTGAATGTATAGATGAACACTACTAATGACTGTAGGCAAGGAATTAAAATGTGAATGTATATGGACTGATGGACTGAAGGGTTGGTTTTGCGGAAATTGCGGAAAGTATGGATGGACTGAAGGAAAAGATGAACAAGTGGAAGGAATGTATGGAGACAAAAGGTCTGAAGGTGAATATCGGAAAGACAAAGGTGATGGCAAGTGGTAAAGCATGTGGTGAGGTGGAAAGAACTGGGAAGTGGCCGTGTGCTGTGTGCAGGAAGGGTGTCGGAGTGAACTCCATTCAGTGTACAATGTGCGCTGAGTGGGTTCATCAAAAATGTAGTGGTCTGAGAGGGTCATTAACCAGTGTGGCAGCTACATTCAAATGTAAGGTGTGCGCAGAGGGAGCTGCAGATGGAGGAAATGTTGAGTTGGATCTTGGAGATGGCGTGAAGCTGGAAGGTGTGAAAACATTTTGCTACCTCGGAGACATGCTGAATGGAGAAGGTGGATCAGACTCGGCAACGGTTGCTCGAGTGAGATGTGCATGGAAAAAGTTTCGGGAACTGAGTGGCGTGCTGATGAGGAGGAGAGTGTCGCTGAAGCTGAAGGGAAAGGTGTATGCTGCATGTGTGAGAAGTGTTGTGATTTATGGGAGTGAGACATGGGTAATGAACGTAGAGCAGCAACGAAGGCTGGAAAGGGTGGAAATGCGAATGGTTCGATGGATGTGCGGAGTATCGTTGAGAGAGAGGAGGACAAATGATGAATTGCGAAAGATGATGGGAATATTGCCTGTGATTGATGCTGTGAAGAGGAACAGGTTGAGATGGTTTGGTCATGTATTGAGGAAGGATGAAAGTGACTGGTTGAGAAGAGTGATGGAAGTTAATGTAGAAGGAAGTAGAGGACGGGGAAGACCGAGAAAGACTTGGCTAAAGATGGTGGAAGAAGAAATGCGGGCAAGGGGGTTAACAAGGAGAGATGCAGAAAATAGGGCAAAATGGAGAAGATTGTCATGGGGACCGCAAGGCTAACCCCCGCTCTAGCGGGGAAAATTGCCTTAAAATGCATGTTGTGTATAGATGAACACTACTAATGACTGTAGGGAAGGAATTAAAATGTGAATGTATAGATGAACACTACTAATGACTGCAGGGAAGGAATTAAAATGTGAATGTATAGATAAACACTACTTATGACTGTAGGGAAGGAATTAAAATGTGAATGTTTAGATGAACACTACTTATGACTGAAAGGAAGGAATTAAAATGTGAATGTAGAGATGAACACTACTTATGACTGTAGGGAAGGAATTAAAATGTGAATGTTTAGATGAACACTACTTATGACTGTAGGGAAGGAATTAAAATGTGAATGTTTAGATGAACACTACTTATGACTGAAAGGAAGGAATTAAAATGTGAATGTATAGATAAACACTACTTATGACTGTAGGGAAGGAATTAAAATGTGAATGTTTAGATGAACACTACTTATGACTGAAAGGAAGGAATTAAAATGTGAATGCATAGATGAACACGACTTATGACTGTAGGGAAGGACATAAAAATGTGAATGTATAGATGAACACTACTTATGACTGTAGGGAAGGAATTAAAATGTGAATGTATAGATGAACACTACTTATGACTGTAGGGAAGGAATTAAAATGTGAATGTATAGATGAACACTACTTATGACTGTAGGGAAGGAATTAAAATGTGAATGTATAGATGAACACTACTTATGACTGTAGGGAAGGAATTAAAATGTGAATGTATAGATGAACACTACTAATGACTGTAGGGAAGGAATTGACTGGGTGGCGATCAGATGGGTTCTGAAAATTTTGAAAGTGAGGAGATGGGCAAACAACCTAAATACGAGGAAGGAAACTGAGAATGGTTTGTTCAGTGAACTATATAGTGTGGAAGGGATCGGGTGGGATGGGAAGGGTGTTCTTCAGCAAGACAGACGAAGTTCAGAAAACTTCACCAAAATAAATAAATAATAAATAAAGCCTCAAACAAACGATATCCAACGAGTGCAACGGAAAAACACTGACATCCTTCATTATAATAGTTTAACAATAGAACCAGACACGTGTTGTTAATTATAGAATCTGATGTATGAACCAGAAAAAAATAATTACATTATTATGCGTTTGCTGGTGTGCCGTGTAAATGAAAATGCTGGAAAAAGGAACATCGACGCTAATGCAAGCGACAGCGATAATGGCTTAACGTCGATTTGAAACATGAGTACTGTTGATAATGTAAATGGATAGTGCACCAATAAAAGGGCAAGGTATTAAGTCAAACATTACACCCTCACTTACCGTCTCCGCAAGGTCACATCACACACGTACGAGATGGTTATTTAACTCACAAAACGGGACAATGACCTGTTAGCCAAGCATAATGAAGCAGAGCAGGTGAAAACATTTTCACAAATGAACGCTGGACCGTTTGCTAGAAAGTGGCCTTGGACGAATGTTCAGCCATTGCAGGTATTTGCCGTTTCCAAAACGATCCTTTCAGAAACCGGATGAAGTTCGGATTCAGAGTCCAGTGCTTCACAATCCGGGCAAGTTTGGCGTCTTTTTCTTGCGTTCTTTCTGCCTCTGCACTTGCACTGCCAGCAGCCTTGAGCAGGTAGTGATCAATAGGAAGGATGAGGCTCCCGAAGGAAATGCGTTCACAAGAGGGATGGGGCGGGGGCTCGGATTTGGATGTAGCACGGTATTTCAAAATCGCTGAAGGTAAATGTCAAACAATATGAAGAGAGTCCGATGACCTTTTGTCAAATTGCTTGCGAGCTGCTCTTGAGCTGGCGAATGGTGTGAGTTCTGCAATGCTAGTGGTATGTTTAGAAGCGCAGGTGAGACTGGGCCCTGCAATGCCTGAGGAATGAAGCGGCTGATACAGTTACAATATGCAGGTGCTGATTTGTCAGTGTTGGGTAATAATTTAGTGTTGATACCAACGGTCTCATCACATCGGGAAAGCTCAAGGAACATTTCACCACATTAGCTGAAATACCATTTGTGGTCCACGGCATGCCAGCTGTTCTGACAGCAACATCACAGGCGGTACCTCAACTTGTCAGGGCCAAAGTAAGGTCACCGAGTTTGCTATTGCTGCTATAACCAGATACATTGCAGAAGCGAAAAGTCATGGGAGCAGCAGAATGGGACGGGTGGGCAATATATCCAGATATATGTGTCAAGTCCTTAAATGAGGCCAAAGGTCCTCCGGGGGTCATCAATTCAATGCCGGACCAACTGCTGCGGAGCGAAATTCACCAGACTGATTTACGTTACTGCCAAATAAATCAGCACATTCATTCAGTCGCTCGTTCACTCATTATATATATGTATATACAGTGCATTCAGAAAGTATTCAGACCTCTTCACTTTTTTCACATTTTGTTATGTTGCAGCCTTATGCTGAAATCGTTTAAATTCATTTTTTCCCTCATCAATCTACACTCAATACCCCATAATGACAAACAGAAAACAGGATTTTAGAAAGTTTTGCAAATTTATTAAAAAGAAAAAAATGAAATATTTATTATAAATTTATAAATATTAATTATAAATAAAACTGAAAACTTCTCTCCTCAGTGAAAACTAAAAACTTCTGAAACTGAAAACTGAAAACTTCTCTCCTCAGAGGCCTCTCCTCAGTGAAAGACACAAGAAAGCCCGCTTGGAGTTTGCAAAAAAGCACCGAAAGGACTCTTAGACTGTGAGAAACAAGATCCTGTGGTCTGATGAAACCAAGATTGAATTGTTTGGCATCCGTCTGGCCACTCTGCCATAAAGCCCAGATCGGTGGAGGGTTGCAGTGATGGTTGTCCTTCTGGAAGTTTCTCCCATCTCCACACAGGATCTCTGGAGTTCAGCCAGAGTGACCATCCGGTTCTTGGTCACCTCTCTTACCAAGGCCCTTCTCCCCCGATTGCTCAGTTTGGCCGGGTGGCCAGCTCTAGGAAGAGTCCTGGTTGTTACAAACTTCTTCCATTTAAGAATTATGGAGGCCAATGTGCTCTTGGGAACCTTCAATGCAGCAGAAATTTTTTTGTAGGCTTCCCCAGATCTGTGCCTCGACACAATCCTGTCTCTGAGCTCTGCAGGCAGTTCCTTCGACCTCGTGGCTTGGTTTTTGCTCTGATATGCATTGTCAGCTGTGAGACCTTATACAGACAGGTGTGTGTGTCTTTCCAAATCATGTCCAATCAATTGAATTTACCACAGGAGGACTCCAATCCAGGTGTAGAAACATCTCAAAGATGATCAAGAGAAATGGGAAGCACCTGAGTTAAATTTCAAGTGTCATAGCAAAGGGTATGAATACTTATGTCAATGTGATATTTCAGTTTTTTCTTTTTAATAAATTTGCAAAACTTTCTAAAATCCTGTTTTCTCTTTGTAATTATGGGGTATTGAGTGTAGATTGATGAGGGAAAAAATGAATTTAAACGATTTCCGCACAAGGCTGCAACATAACAAAATGTGAAAAAAGTGAAGGGGTCTGAATACTTTCTGAATGCACTGTATGTAGTATTCTTACTGTCTAAACGAGTAAAAAAGAAACGTATTCTGTCTTAAATTAAACTACGATAATTTTGTTTTGCATTTTTTCCTTTGAGCTTAATATATTTGTTTTTGTTTCAGTATTTCAAGTATTGTATAAAGTATCGTTATTGATGAATCCACAATACAACAAGCATTACAGTTATGGGAAACAATTTTTTTAAAATGCAGAATTCTTTTCCAGAACATCAAATGCAAGAACGCAGTATTAGAATGAATAGATTAAGACAATTTGCTAAACAATATAAAGAAGGATGAGACAGCCACTTTGGGCGCCTACCTGCTGAGTTGATTGAGAGCCGCACAGAAACAGAAGCTGGGGCCTTCGAGCTGCGTGATGAAACACCATTGAGAGAAGCCACCTCAAAAACATAGTCATATTGGGAGTCCAGGCCCATAACAGTCACCCGCGTCTCTTTGAGGTCCACATCTCCCGGAAGGATGTGCACCCCTTCACCGCACGGTGTGCAACCGCCCTTAGCAATCTCCTCCAGCCCGCTTTCAGTGCCGGGCACCATCGCAGCAGCGACAGCCATTCTTCCGTTGTTGTTCAACCGTCGAACAAGGCCGTCGGCCATTTCTGTGCCGTTTGAGTTCGCAAGCACGTCCTTAACATTCTGTGCGCACTTTTGACACACCACCTGGTACGCCAGGTCCATCCGACTCCCAATGTCTGATGGAGGACTCCATTCCAATGTGACCCACGAGGCATTTAGGCTGGCAACCAATCCACGAGGTGGTGAAGGTGGGCCTGCAATCACAACGTGTCAAGTGATGGCAACATTAATGGGTGACCCCATTCAAAATCAAATAAAAATGAATACGTACAACTTTAAGAAGGTTCTCAGGATGCACAACAAGCTTTGTATTTTTTGTGTGTTTCAGATTTTTCTGTGTGTTTCAGTTTCGATTGCTTTATCTGCAAAACCAATTTGCAAAGAAAATGACACTCTGTGATGTTTTGGGGTGCAAAGGAGGTCAATGAATAGGCCCTTGGAAATAAAGTCCCAGGAAAGATCAACCACAACCTGCCCTGTCTCACCGCGTAGGCTCATTGAGACGACAGACGGAGTTTTCCCATTACAATCTCAGCATGCCCATACATCACTTGAACGGCAGGTGCAAGCGGCTGGCATAGCACAGAGCAATGGTGCCAGCATCTCCAAATGACAGAGCTTCGACGGCTCACACCCGTTAAAATGGGAGCTAGATGAGCAATGAAGATTCATTAGCAGTTCTGTGCCTGATTGGCTCCATCGTCATCAGCTAGCATTTTCAAGCAAGGCCGTAAACATGATTTAAGACTTTACCATTGTTATTTAGCAAAACAAAAGTGTAAAAAAAAAACCCATTTATTCAAGACACACCAGTGCTTATGGAGGCCAGACCGACACTTTGCAGACCACATCATGAAGATGCACGTTAATTAGACATTCTGGTTAGTTGCAGTCCACGTAATACATCAACAACTGTTGTGATCCTTCCACCTGAGAATTGTTGCTGAAACTCCAAACCTAAGCCAAGTAATGATGCGGCTGGTTTGAAGGGCATTGCAACTGTCCCTACAACTGTCCCTACAACTGCCCCTACAACTGCCCCTACAACTGCCCCTACAACTGTCCCTACAACTGCCCCTACAACTGCCCCTACAACTGCCCCTACAACTGCCCCTACAACTGCCCCTACAACTGTCCCTACAACTGCCCCTACAACTGCCCCTACAACTGTCCCTACAACTGTCTCCTATAGAGGCTCCTTGTTGAGGCGAGATTTTCAAAATGGCGGTGCACCATTAGATTTGTGCATTTAAATGTGAAGATGCGGA
This sequence comes from Myxine glutinosa, assembly GCF_964187855.1. Lineage (NCBI taxonomy): Eukaryota > Metazoa > Chordata > Myxini > Myxiniformes > Myxinidae > Myxine > Myxine glutinosa. The sequence continues at coordinate 85,324,600 of NC_136266.1, forward strand.
AAAAAAACCGAGAGAAATGTCATCACTGTATGTTTTACTACTGCACTGAATATTAGTGAATTGTTAGAATAATCAGATGGAAATTGCCCATCAATTATGATTTGTATTTGCACATACTTTCAGGCAATTTCTATGCACATAAATGCATTGAAACTGCGGTGAACATAATTCATTCTGAATTTCCACTCCGCTGAGAAACCAACACACATGCCCAGTGCAAGTTAATCATCTTCTCAACATTGAATGATAAAGTAATAAAGCTTTTGGTATTCACAAAAAATGTACTCATTGAGCCATATTTGAGATGGGAGATTAAATGATATGAGAGGTAAAGTATGTGCTTGCTTATTAATTTATGTTTGTGCTCGTCTTTTACACAGAGGAGAGTAAACTTATAAGCTGTGATCGCAGGGTACACTGTACGTACAAGCACACTCAAACAAGGATGCATGACTATGAACACCCAAACAAACTCATGCACGCACTCTCAATCAAGCACTCATTGAAGGATCCTCATGGTGTGCACAATCATACAATCTCAAACAAGCACACACTAAGATCCTCATGAGCGTGCACAATCACACAATCTCATTCAAACACACTCAAACAAGCACACGCTAAGATCCTCATGAGCGTGCACAATCACACAATCTCATTCAAACACACTCAAACAAGCACACGCTAAGATCCTCATGAGCGTGCACAATCACAAAATCTCACACAAGCACACTCAAACAAGCACACACGAAGATGCTCATGAGCATGCACAATCACACAATCTCACACAAGCACACTCAAACAAGCACACACGAAGATGCTCATGAGCATGCACAATCACACAATCTCACACAAGCACACTCAAACAAGCACACACGAAGATGCTCATGAGCGTGCACAATCACACAATCTCATTCAAGCACACTCAAACAAGCACACACTAAGATGATCAGGAGCGTGTACAATCACACAATCTCATTCAAGCACACTCAAACAAGCACACACTAAGATGCTCATGAGCGTGCACAATCACACAATCTCATTCAAGCACACTCAAACAAGCACACACGAAGATGCTTATGAGCGTGCACAATCACACAATCTCATTCAAGCACACTCAAACAAGCACACACGAAGATGATCAGGAGTGTGTACAATCACACAATCTCATTCAAGCACACTCAAACAAGCACACACGAAGATGATCAGGAGTGTGTACAATCACACAATCTCATTCAAGCACACTCAAACAAGCACACACGAAGATGATCAGGAGTGTGTACAATCACACAATCTCATTCAAGCACACTCAAACAAGCACACACGAAGATGCTCATGAGCGTGCACAATCACACAATCTCATTCAAGCACACTCAAACAAGCACACACGAAGATGATCAGGAGCGTGCACAATCACACAATCTCATTCAAGCACACTCAAACAAGCACACACGAAGATGATCAGGAGCGTGCACAATCACACAATCTCATTCAAGCATTCAACACACACTGCAGCCCTTATTATTATCCCTTTTTCCTTTTGAAGTTATTTGAATAAACCTTTATTCACAGAATAACACTACTTCATTTTCTCTCTGCCTTCTGTGTAATCAAATTATAATTAGAAATATTCTGTAAAGAAACCCAAGATTAAAATCTCACTTTCAGGAGCAGCTAGCTCATAAAGAATAATTAATATCGCATGTGCAGCCATTATGTTTTGGAACAAACTTGGTGCATTTAAATTTTCATGTTTCTGTTCACATATTTCATAATAATTCACTATTCCAAACTCTGTTAAGACCACCACGCTTTTTGAAAAAAGAACTGGGGGTGGGGGGATATTGTAATGGTCTGTCTGTCTATCTGTCTGTCTGTCACCCTATCTGCTCCTCAATGGCTCCATCTGTCTGTCCCCGCATTACACTATCTCCTCATAAACGGCTCTGTCCATTCGTCATGCTATCTGCTCCTAAACGGCTCCATCTGTCTGTCTGTCCGTTACACTATCTCCTCCTAAACGGCTCTGTCCGTCCATCACACTATCTCCTCCTAAACGGCTCCATCTGTCTGTCTGTCCATCCATCATGCTATCTGCTCTGAAACGGCACTGTCTGTCCGTCCGTCATGCTATCTCATCCTGAATGGCTCAATCTGTCTATTTGTCCATCCGTCATGCCATCTGCTCCTAAACGGCTGTCTGTCTGTCTATCACTCTATATCCTCCTAAACGGCTCCATATGTCTGTCCGTCCGTCACACTATCTCCTCCAAATCGGCTCCGTCTGTCTGTCCGTTTGTCACGCTATCTGCTCCTAAACGGCTCTGTCTGCCCGTCCGTCATGCTATCTCCTACTAAATGGCTCCATCTGTCTGTCCGTCCATCACTATATGCTCCTAAAGTACTCTGTCTGTCTGTCTATCCATCACACTATCTTCTCCTAAACGGCTCCGTCTGTCTGCCCATCCGTCAAGCTATCTGCTCCTAAACGGCTCTGTCTGCCCGTCCGTCATGCTATCGCCTCCTAAATGGCTCCATCTGTCTGTCCATCCGTCAAGCTATCTGCTCCTAAACGGCTTTGTCTGCCCGTCCGTCATGCTATCTCCTCCTAAATGGCTCCGTCTGTCTGTCCATCCGTCAAGCTATCTGCTCCTAAACGGCTCTGTCTGCCAGTCCATCATGCTATCTCCTCCTAAATGGCTTCATCTGTCTGTCCGTCCATCACTCTATCTCCTCCTATTTGGCTCCGTCTGTCTGTCTGTCTGTCCATCATGCTATCTGCTCCTAAACGGCTCTGTTTGTCCGTACGTCACACTATCCTGCTCCTAAACGGCTGTCTGGCATTAGTCAGGTTCACTGTGTATTTTCGTTGGTTTTTCTTGGAGATTTGCAAAACTATACTTTTTTGGAAACTTTATAGTATAACCAATCGGAAAAGTGATGTTTTCATTTGCATGGAAGGTTCCATGGCGGCCATCTTGGATTTTCAAAATGGCCGCGCTAAAAATTGATATTTCTCAATATCTTGGCTTCTAGATGACCTAGGGTCTTGATTTTAACAGCTAAACCTACATTTTCAGGGGCAAGGAATCCAATCGTACCAACATATAGAAACATATTCATCATAAATGCTCACATATTCCCTGACTTTTAAATCACACTGTTCCTCACACTATTCCCTGACGTGATGCGTCAGCTGTGGGGCTACAGGCACCAAAACATGTCAATGGCACACAGAGTTTTCCGAGTTTCTGCTTTGCACATGATCAAAGTGTGTTAAAAATAATAGTGCATTTCTTTTTTTTTGTATACAAGAACGAGGCTCGTGTAAGAGCTAACATTAATGACAAAAAGACAAACTGACACATAAAACAGAAGATAAAGGGAGCGGGAGACAAGATGGGGAGAGAGAGGGAAGCACACAAGGACAACATTTGAGAGCAGGAACATCGGGAGATCTGTGGTAGGGAGAGGGCTTGGGGGGAGAAGGCGTGGGAAGGGGGTGGTAAGCGAGAGGTATAAAACACATGGACACTGCTAGGACTTCCCGGAGAGAAGTCAGAATTTCAAAAAAGTGGATCTGGGGTGAATTAACAGGGGTAAAAAAGATCAAGGTTTTGGATGGGGGAAGATAAGAGGTGGTGGTGAACAGCTGTTTTAAAGACCTGGAGAGAGGAGTGGGATTGAAGAGAGTGAGGGAGTTTGTTCCAGAGGTCGGAGAAAAGAGGAATGAAGGAGTGAAGGTGAGCAGAGAGCCTAGATTTTGGCAGTTTAACCATAAGAGGGTTGCTGGCAGATCTTGTGCGACCTGTAGGAATATTTGGGGGACAGAGCACAGAGAGAACTGGGGGAGCAAGGCCGGAGAGGAGTCGGTAGAAGACATTGGTGAATGCAACAAGACTAGGATGAATACCCTTGGACATTTCCATGATGTGAAATCATGGTCACATACTTGTACATATGCTAATTCAAGTACTCCTGGAATGTATCAACTCAATTATCTTACCTCGATGATTGTCATATTCTATTCAAATGTACGTACAACGTACTACTACCTACTACTACTACTACTGTCTTGAAGGATCGCCTGGGAAACGTTTTTGTTCGAAGACTTTCACGAACCGGTAACCCAGCCTGACATTCAATGCACACAAGGAAATATACGAAGACTTATATGTACATTGTTCACATGCCATCAACATTACTACCCTTAACATCCGACCAACCAACCAACCAACCAACCAACCAACCAACCAACCAACCAACCACCTGTAGAGGCCATTTTTCCCCGCAGAGCAGGGGTTAGCCTTTTCCGGGCACCATGGTCCCCTTTTTGAAGCAATGTTTTATGGCCGGATGTCCTTCCTGCCGCCAATCCTGTTGGTCGCCTCTTGCGACACACAGGGAATTACCAGCGAACTGGTACTCAATTTGCCGACCTCGGAAGGATGACAGGCTGAGTCAACCCCCCCGTGTTAATTCAGCGATCGACCGGGATTTAAACCCAGGATCCTAGGATCCCAAGCCGGCACCCTAACCGCTAAGCCAACACCATGCTTACTCCCCTTAACATCCTTGTATCATAAACTTACGTCATCCAATTTCATGTATATGTAGCCATGGCATTATCACACCGTGGCCTACTCTCTAGCATCCACAACCAGAGTGCATATAGGACAGCCAGGTTTGCATCTCCATCCCAAGGGTGGGAAACAGAGCTCATCATCAGATGCACAAAATCGGTAATTTTTCGGTGGATTTGACCCGGTATGGGAAGAAATCCATGATCAGACAGCTCGGGGGACTAGCGTGCTACCAACAGAGGTCTCCAGCCAACATTGACATCTCCAATCCATTACCAGGCCGGCTTCGACTTTGCTTTGTGCCTTTAAGCCGATAAGTTAGAGGCATTTACCAATATTCTTTGCAATCTTTTTCGTGCCACCATTCGTCACACTCGTGTAGACAAGCTTTGCTTGTGATACGAAGAGCAAATATCGACGAGGGACAATTCGCAAGGATTCTTATAAGCACATTTGTACCAAGTGGAATTAATGAGATTGCAGTCTTGTAGAACGTTATGCTTCTAATAGAGATCCACAAGCTTGCCAATTTACTGCTCGGATGGACCAACTAAGGTCACAATCAGGTGGATTTGAACCGAGGGCTTTGGGCCGTTACTTTGCTGCTCCACACGTGACCCTGGTCACGTAGAATACAGTTAATGAAAATTTGCGAAGTGCTAAAGTGATATTGGATATGTGCGCACTGCCAGAGAATGGCAGTGAAGGAAGATGTATGACGGAGATTATAGGGTGTGAAATATTAAAGCATGAGCAATGGAGAGAGAGAGAGCTTTGAACAAAAGTTAATCTTGCTACAGCATGGTGAGGTGCACACCTTGGCTTGGTGATGAGTGTACTGGGGGCTCGTGTGTCTACCGTGAGTATTGCTGGATACTTAAAACGCATCACATCAACAAATTGTCAATAAGACAAAAAAGCAATAGGAATACACCTCCGCAGGATTTTGACAAAGTCAATCACGTCACACATTCTTGCAGAACATGGACTGCCCGGCACCATACTTGAAGGCAAATTTGACATCTGTTTGCTTGTCAAATTGCTTCCAACGGGCGGGATAATCAAGGGCAGGCACTAACAGGCCCGGACGTCACTTAATATCCAGGTTTACCTGAAGCAATTAACCTCCAGGTTGAAAATCGGATGCCTAAGGGGGGTGAGGGTTGCCTGTCACAGCCTTGATGTAGTCACCATTGCGTAAGCCCGTAAACTGAACTTCAACTAAGTTTAAGATATTTTGTCTTGCAATAGGCTTATAAGTGCATGCTTTACCTGTCAAGCAAGATTAATAGATGGTACAACTGTCATGTGATCTCTAAATGTAAACATATTTTTCCCTATTAATGAGTCTTGCACAAAAGGCCTTGGCTTACGCTATTGCACGTCACTTGTGGCTGCAAAAGTTTGGCTGAAAGAGTGACAAAAGTATCCATGTTTTACTCCATGGACCAGACATTATCCTTTCACCAACCATCCTTTGTCTTTCTCCTTTTTAAGAAGCAATGGGAGGGAGAGACCAGACATTATCAGACATTACTCCATGGACCAGACATTACTCCATGGACCAGACATTACTCCATGGACCAGACATTACTCCATGGACCAGACATTACTCCATGGACCAGACATTATTAGACATTCCTCCATGGACCAGACATTACTCCATGGACCAGAAATTACTCCATGGACCAGAAATTACTCCATGGACCAGAAATTACTCCATGGACCAGAAATTACTCCATGGACCAGAAATTACTCCATGGACCAGAAATTACTCCATGGACCAGACATTACTCCATGGACCAGACATTACTCCATGGACCAGACATTACTCCGTGGACCAGACATTACTCCGTGGACCAGACATTACTCCATGGACCAGACAGTACTCCATGGACCAGACATTACTCCATGGACCAGACAGTACTCCATGGACCAGACAGTACTCCATGGACCAGACATTACTCTATGGACCAGACATTATCATTTCATCAACCATCCTTTGTCTATTCTCCTTTTTAAGAAGCAATGGGAGGGAGAGACTTGGACTTGCAAATCAATGCCTCGTTCCCACCAGCTAACTCTGCTATAGCAATGACTTCTAGCATAGTCAATAAAGATGCCTCACATATTGCACCTCACTGCAATACGAGCACGAGCAATTGTGACATTGCTCACAATCAAACTTGTGTGACACGTCCTCAGATGGGTAATCTGACCTAAGCCCGAAAACAAATATGACTTAGAAATGATGAATTACGATGTTCTACTGACATCAACACCTAATGAACCACAATAGCCTTTGGGACAGCAGTTTGATACTCCGAGAATGGCAAGGCAAAGCTCACAGAACATTTGGAAGTTGGGCAACTCAAAACACACCGAGGCATCTGCAGAAGGTGAATGTGATTCATGGCCCATGATAACTGCAAGGAAAAGGTTTGGCAGAATGACACAATATCGGTGGTGCGACATCGGGGTCACCAGACTCGGTGGTGCAATGAATCTGAGTCTAGGAAGTTCGAACCCTGGCCGAGTCATGCCACAGACTTCAAAAAATGGTACGTGCAGCTTCCTTGCTTGACGCTCAACATTTAAAAGGATAGAGCATGGACAAACAACCATAAGTTGGTAATAATAGCATGCACATGCTTTGATAGGTCTAATGGCCACATCCTGCATCGAAGTTCTTGTAAGGCAACTCCTATTAATAATATGCTGGAAGGATCTTGGATGTGGTGCTACTGATGGCCTGGCTAATGAGTACATGGAAACTGGAGGTACAAATTCACCACTGAGCAATCATGTAGTTGTTTGAAAATAACTCCCACAGCAAGAATTCACAATGTGGCCTTGGAGTCACGCTTGTGAAACCGCCGGGGCTTCCTCACGGGCCAGAGTAGTTTACCCATGACTAAAATGTCTGAATTAGATAGTCCTCCCTCAAACAGACAACTTGTCCTTTGGGTGTGCAGAGTCTTTCCGATTATACGTAACCGTAAACAACGAGCGATTGCTGTGCCTCAACAACACACTGCCACAAACCTTCTCCGGCAGAATAATGTGCTGCACGGCTTTGCTTCAATTTCATTGCCAAAATTTCCAAACACCCGCTGTAAGTTACAACAGGGTAAAACTATTACATGCTGTCTCGGAATAGTTGTTAAACAACAACAACTAGAACGTCACACAGAAGAGAGCATACCTCCACCTGGTTGGCCATATCACTCAATGGTGAAGAATCACTTAAAAAATTATACTAGCTGGATCCGACTACGGATCTTTACCAGAATTGAATCGGTTCTTCCTTTTCACACACACAACCGGTCCACCAAGTTTCGTCCAAATCCGTCCACAACTTTTTGAGACATCCCGCTATGTATCGTATTTGGCCCGATCTCCCAATGGTGAAGAATGACTTTAAAAATTCTAGTAGCCGGATCCGAATCCTGATCTTCACCAAAATCTAATCATTTCGTCCTCGTCACATATGCTACATCTCCTCCAAATTTCGTCTGAATCCGTCCACAACCTTTTGAGATATCCTGCTATGTATCGTTTTTGGCCTGATCTCCCAATGGTGAAGAATCACTTAAAAAATTAAATAATTCTCATATCCGAATCCATATTCAGATCTTCACCAAAATCGAATCTGTTAGTCCGTGTCAGACACCCAACCGGTCCATCAAGTTTCGTCCAAATCCGTCCACAACTTTTTGAGATATCCCGCTATGTATCGTATTTGGCCCGATCTACCAATGGTGAAGAATGTCTTTAAAAATTCTCGTAGCCGGATCCGAATCCTGATCTTCACCAAAATCGAATCATTTCGCCCTCGTCACATATGCTACATCTCCTCCAAATTTCGTCTGAATCCGTCGACAACCTTTTGAGATATTTTGTTCACAAACGGACAGACAGACAAACGGACAAACAGACAGACAGGGGTGAAAACATAACCTCCATCCATTTTTGGTGGCGGAGGTAACAACAGCAGCAGCAGAAGCAGAAATGTTCCTTCTATTTCTCGTGTCTAAGGCTTGTGTGGGAGTCCTACATGCTTTACGTGATGGATAAGGACAGCAAGACTGAAAAGGCAAATTATGGTGGCACGGTTTTGAAATTGTGGTTTTATTTGAAGCATGCATCAAACCCATAACATCAAGCATTCTTCTTTTTATTTTGTTATAAAGCAACACTTATTGTAGAGAGCTGTAATTACAAAAAAAAAAAAATAGATAAGTAGAAATAAAGACAAAAAGTGCAGACAGCAATTTCGCCGAGTGCAATTGAGGCTTGCTTTACAATTGTTGATGCGAGTAATTAAAAGCAAAATCATAAAGAGAAAGGAGTTATTGAGTCCAAAGACTCAGGATTGTGTTAAAAGACAAAGAAAATAAATAACCAAAATTTTCAGGAACAACCGAACAGCATAACTGGGAGACAATTTTAAAGTCCGAGAACATTAAGTTTCTCGGCAAGGTAGAGATTGCTCAGGACGTGCTGATCCTGCCACAAGGATGGACGACTAATGTAGGCCGGACAAGGCAGCCTGCTTAACGTAATGCAACCTCCTCTGCTGGGAACCTGCTCCTCTTAACCTCCCAACCTCCCCCACATGGCCTACCCACTCCCTTTATATCGCCTTTCCTTTCCCACAAGGGAACATCAGCCAAAACACTCTTGAGCATAGCAGTACCCCCATACGATTAATGGAGAATGCAGCACCATAGATGACAGATGCGAACAACACCCTCGCACAAAGAAATGCTATCACCTCCAGTACTGTGTGAGAGAGAGAGACCACCTTTAGAGACCATTTTTCCCCACAGAGCAGCGGTTGGCCTTTTTCTGGCACCATGGTCCCCTTTTTGAAGCAATGTTTTATGGCCAGATGCCCTTCCTGCCGCCAACCTTGTTAGTCGCCTCTTGCAACACACAGGGAACTACCAGTGAACTGGTACTCAATTTGCCGACCTCGGAAGGATGACAGAAGGAGTCAACCCCCCTGGCGTCGAATGAGTCAATCCCCCAATTCAGCGATTGACCGGGATTCAAACCCAGGATCTTAGGATCCCAAGCCAGCACCCTGACCACTAAGGCAGCACCAGGCTACCTCCAGTACTGTCCTTCAATATAATCCTGCTCGACCACGATGAAAGAAAACACTATGGAGTAAAAAGACAACGCTTTAAGAGATTATCATAGTGGCCAGTGGACGTCCTGGTGTCACTGTAAGGTCACCGAAATTCACCAACAACAGAAATTCCCAATGTACAACTTGAGCGGAAGAGCTATTTGCAGCATGGTTGCAATCAATGGCAGAGCAGCAAATCAAACAGCAATGGCACATTCCAAAATGCTACTGAGGCTTCCTGTTTTCATGTTAATTTCAAAGCGACTTCGACTGGCGCCCTATATTGGTTGGGTTTTTTTTGGCACACCAATGGATGAAATTAAACTGCGCCCTGTGTCAGTGACCAAAGTGTGGCCCGAAAGAAAATTGGCAATCTGTAACAGTGGACCCACAGAGCTTTATTAATTATATATTTATTATCCAATAACACCACATGGAATATAAAGCTTCTTATGCAATTTTGCCACTTTCTTGGGTCTTGGGCCTACGCTCCAATTTTATGCCTGGTGACCTTCATTTCCTTCTCGACGGTATGTATAGCCAGGTCTCTCCTGGCCGTCCAATCATTCTCTTCCCGCCAGGTGCCCAGCATATTGCTCTTTTTGGTATATCTTGATCATCCATGAGCAAAATATGAACAATCTATCTCCAACTCCTAATTTTGATCTCTTCTCTGATGTTTTCCCTCACTGTTAACCTTTCAACCTCTATTACTAGCCATGTCAGGCCAGAATATGCTCAAGATTTTCTTATGGCTGCTTTTCATGAAAGACACCAGTTTGCTCAAACTATTTATTTGGTGATTTTCCGAGATTTACATCCAAATAGGAGGACTGACTTCACCTTTCTGTCAAAGTACCTGAGCTTAGTTTTCGTATCAAGGCCGCTGCACACTAGCCTATATTCACCGATGCAACACAACAAGATTGGTGGTGATGAATCTTGTAAAATCTTTTTTTGTCGACACTGCTGCACACTTGAGGCACACCACGTGATTGCCAATGAGACTATTTTCGGGAGACAAAATGGCAATGAAGAATAAATGCAGGGACAGGATGGGAAGGGCGAAAGCTCTGACCACTGCCGTCACCAATGTCGTGCCAGGACAAAGATGTCGCTGTGGGTTAAGCCCTGGGTGGAGAGAAGGCCAACTCGGGGAGCGTTCGACAAACTTGCTATAGAAGATAAGGAAACTCATATTTATATTTATTTCTAAATACCCGCTCCCTCTGGGAATGTTCTGCTGCATTAAATTCACATTTAGGGCTCTTCTCTTCAATCCCAGAAAGACGTGCTTTTAAAAACAACCACTTTTTATGTTTAAACGAAGGCTAATTTTTATTCGAAGTAAATGGATGATCAGCTTTGCAACCAAGAAAATAGATTATTAGCTTTCAAAAGGTACCATTTTTATTTTAACGAGTCACAATAACTGCGTTTTTTAGCAACAGGTAATGCAGAACTGCAATTTCAACAAGCAATCTATATTTAATGGAGCAATTGTATGTCCAGCCACTAACTCACGTGACTAATATGTCTCTTAATTATGTAGTGTTGGCCATCAGTTGCACCGTGATGACGTCTATTAATTACCTACTATTCAAACGTACTTTTTAAACCTGTAGACCCTAAAGACTGCTGAGACCCCTTATAACATTAAGACCCTTTAAGACCCTCCAGACATTTTACATCCTTTAGATCCCGAAGCTCCACTGGACCCCATTATACCCTTAAGACCTCCTAAGAGCCTACATAACCCTTCGGCACTTAAGCTCCATATAAGATCCCTAAGACTCTATTGACAGTTAGACCAATTTGACCCTATATACAATTTAGAACCCCAAGACCCTATATAACTTCAAGACCCCTAGACCCTATATACTTCAAGACCCCGAGACCCTGTATACCCTATAGACCACGTTATAATCCTTAGACGAATTTTACTTCCCAGTGACACTTCTAATGAGAACAGTGATGTTGTGTGTGCCTTGGACTGGAGAATGGCTGTGACGTCGGACGTGAGGTTTGTTCATGTGATTTGTAGGACATCACAAAGGTGACAGTCTGTTAATCTTTGATCGGAAAGACTCATGTTTGGCATCATTCGAGAAAATGTTTGCTCACAAATGCATGTGTAGCCGAACAAACTCAGGATTCTTTTTGCGTGGCGCCTTGTCTGTGGAAATTGAGACTTTTCCAAGCTCCTGTAGAATTCTGGCAGTGGGAGCTGCTGGTGACGACTGCGGAGCATGTCATCACACTGCATCTCGATGAGTTCAAACTGTATGTCCTCTGGTGATTCATCCACGTTAACAGAGAAGGGCAATAAGAACATGTTAATGTGCTTCTGAATGGCAGTGAAATCCTGAAAACGCCTGTTGAACTCTGTGATCAATGACGTGATTACTGTCGCATATTTCCACATCTGCTCAGGGATGTTGGCATTTGAGAAAGTGTCAATTACCTCCTGCAGAGAGGGAAAGTGTGGGGCGTTGAGTTCACTCTGTTTGGCGTCATTGGAGAAAATGTTTGCTCATAAATGTATGTGGAGCCAAACAAACTCACTATTCTTTTTGCATGGCGCCTTATCTGTGGAAACTTGTCTCTGAAACAGAGGGAGCTTCATGGCAAATTATTTCATGGACAAGTACATTTGTGACACGATTGTCTTTCCCCATAGCAAGCTTGTGTTCAGCACATTCAGCTGTCCAGTGATGTCAGCTAAAAATCTAAGGTCTGCCAACCAAATAGGGTCACGGTCACATCGTTTATCGATGGGCAGACGTTTTTCTCAAGAATTGGTCGATCTCAGATTTGAGTTAGAAGAACCGCTTGAGAACAGAACCATGACTGAGTCATCACGATCAGAGCCGCGACTAAGCAATCACAAACAGAACCATGACTGAACCATCGTAAACAGAGCCGGGATTGCGCCATCGCGAACAGATCCGTGACTAAGCCATTGCGAACAGATCGGTGACTGAGCCATTGCGAACAGATCGGTGACTGACCCACTGCGAACAGAGTCACAACTGAGCCATCGTAAACAGCACTGCAACTGAGCCATAATGAACAGAACCATGACTGAGGCATCACGATCAGAGCCGCGACTGAACAATCACAAACAGAACCACGACTGAACCATCGTAAACAGAGCTGCGACTGAGCCATCACTAACAGATCCGTGACTGAGCCACTGCAAACAGTCACAACTGAGCCATCGTAAACAGGGCTGCAACTGAGCCATAATGAACAGAACCACGACTGAACTATCACAAACGGAGCCGGGACTGAGCCATCATGAACAGAGCTACTACTGAGCCATCACGAACACACCCGCAACTGAGCCATCACCAACAGAGCCGCGACTGAGCCATCGCGAACAGAACCCGACTGAGCTATCACGAACGGAGCCGTGACTGAGCCATCATAAACAGGGCTGCAACTGAGCCATAATGAACAGAGCTGCGACTGAGCCATCACGAACAGAGCCGCGACTGAGCCATCACAAACAGAGCCGCGACTGAGCCATCACGAACAGAGCTGCGACTGAGCCATCACGAACAGAGCCACGACTGAGCCATCACGAACAGAGCCGCGACTGAGCCATCGTGAACAGATCCGTGACTGAGTCAGACACCCTTACTTTAGAGCCTTTAGAATCCCATGACCCTTTCGATCCCTAAAACCCTGTAGACCCCTAAATAATCTGTACACCCCTAATACATTAAATACCCCTAAGACCCGCAACACCCATTGGCATTATGGACACCGTTAGAATCCTTAGACCTCTAAGACCCTATAAGACCCTGTTAGACTTGAAGAACCCTTAAACCCTAAGACCCTTCAAACGCCATTGGACTCTTTAGAACCCTAAGACATCCTAAGACCTTACAGACCTCTAAGAACTTAGACTTCATTCAAACCCTTAGACCCTTAAGACCCCTTTAGACCATGTAGACCCTATACACCCTTTAGAAACTTTAAATCCCTAAAAACCTCAAGACCACTATAGATCCTTCAGATCCCTAAGACACTTTAAGACCACTTTAGACCCTGCAGGCCCTGTTGACGCCATATAGGATTGAAGAAGAAGAAGACACGAGAAATACAACAAGACAAGTTTGGTTGCGTTGGCACTGTTCCACACCTGCACGCCACTGCAGTGCGACACTCTCCATCCTGATGAAGCAGCGCTTACACGGAAAGAAGGAAGGAAGGAAGACCCCATTATACACTTTAGAATGCTTGGACCCCTTTTACCTTTAAGACCCTTTCAACACTTTAGACCCCTTCTCCCTCAAGACCTTTTATATTATTTAAGACCCCTTTTAGACCCCCACAGACCCTTTAGACTTTTACACATCTGAAGTCTCTTGACTCCCTTTAAACCCTCATACCTTAACACCTCTTAGTCCCCTTACACCGTTCAGAACCTTTAGACATGTCAGATATCTTTAAACCCATTTAGACTGCTTGGACCATTGACCATTTAGAGCTTTATACTTTTAGACCTTTTCGACCCTTCAGACCTCTAAGACCTTCTTAACAGACCTTTTTAGACACTTTATATCCCTTTAGAAGCCTTTAGACCCCTTAGATATTTACAACCTTCAGAGTTTAGATCCAGAGACCCTAACTACTATTGGAACGTACCCCTTAGATCATTAGACCATTTAGAGTGCAGACCATCTAGAACCTTTGATACGCACAAAACATAAACATCTGTCATCTTCTTGCAAAAGACACACTATACTTTTTTCAGCAAGTAATGCATAACTCTACCAAAGCAGAGGGTGTGCACTCTGCTAGTGACTCCAACAACCCAAACACACACACACATTGGCATCAAGACACACACCTTATGGACCTTTCCCACAACGTGCACCATGTATGTGTACACACACACACACACACACACACACACACACACACACACACACACACACACACACACACACACACACACACACACACACACACACACACCAGATCAGATCAGAAACTTGGAAGAGAACCAACATTTCCAGGAAATGCCACAAATAATTTTTGATGTAGGAAAAAAAATAGATATCAACTCGCAAAAAATGCCAAACTTCAAAAGCACGGGCCCAGATAGGATTCCGAACTGCTGGCTAAAGCAATTGGATGCTCTCCATGTTCACTATGTTGGAGCATTCAATATACTTATCAAAGGGGAACAGGAAATGGGTGAATTGCCCAATTAACACCGTCCTCATCCCAAAATCTGAAGAAACCCAACGACCTCACAAATATCAGCAAGTAACATGCTTACCAAGAACATACAAACTTATAGAAGGAATCGTCACAGAAACTATGTACCAACACCCAACACATATAACAAGGAGGCCTAGAGGCAGAAGAGAATGGTTGTAAACTAGAATGCTACAGAACAGACCACATATTACTAAAGAAGGCCATACTCAAAAACTGCAAAACAAGAAGAACCAAACTGTCCATAGCCTGGATAGACTAGAGAAAAACCTTTTGATAGTGTTCCACATTCATGGATGGAAGTACATGCCAGTATAAAAGACCAATCCCCAAATAATCAAACAGATTGAGAAGTAACGGAGCTCTGGAATACCAGCAGCACTCGAAAGGAAAAATCAAAATACCAGGAGTGAAGTTATGACGCTGGATCTTCCAAGGAGACCTCAAGCCTCTCACCACTTCTGTTTTGACTGGTCCTGGATCCACTGAGCAACCTCATACACAGGCAAGGACACGATACACCCTAACAGCCAATAAAAGATCAATAAAAGGAAGAAAAAAAAAAGTGTCACGTCTATTGTACATGGATGACTGAAAACTCCTTGCACTGAACGACAAAAAACTGGCATAACAACTTAACTTGATGAAGCGGTACTCCAACAATACTGAAATGGCATTTCCCTAGATAAGTGTGCCTAGAGCACAATCGTACAAGAAAAACAGCCAAAACAGACAACATCAAAATGGACCTCGATACAACTAGAACGGCACTCAGTGGAGTGCATGCCTCTGCAGGGCTGAACAGTTGACGTTTTGTATCCCACTGATAAGCTGCGTATGGATTCGAACCTGAACCAAAATCGAATCGGCTTGTTCACCTAACTCATCCACCAAGTTTTGTCAAAACTCATCCACAACTTTTTGAAATACCATTCTATATATCGTTTTTTGGCCCATCTCTCAATGGTAAAGAATCACTTAAGGATGAAACTATTCTCGTATTAAATTAGGATCTTCACCAAAATTGAACGATTCATCATTGTCATACACCCAACATGTCCACTAAGTTTCAGCCAAATCTGTCAACAACTTTTTGAGATATCGTGTTATTTATCGTTTTTAGCCCTATCAATCAATGGTGAAGAATCACTTTAAAAGTCTAGTATCCGGATCTTTACCAAAATCTAATAAATTCGTCCTTAAAACAAACCCAACTTGTCCACCAAATTTCATTATAATCCCTCTACAACTTTTTGATATAGCCTGCTCAGAGACAAACAAACAAACAGACAGACATATAGGGGTGAAGACATAACCTCCACCCACCTTTAGTGGCGGAGGTAACAATAGAGGAACGAGAAGACAAAGCATAATATAAATACCTTGGGGTAGAAGAGGGCCCACAAATATGTCACAACAAAATGCGCAAAACAATAACCAATGAATACCTGTGTAGAACGAGGCTCATCCTGAAAACATACCACTCTCTCTCTCTCCCTCCAAATAACAAAATCAAAGCCATCTACCAATTAACAGTCGCAGTGTTCCAATAAAGCTGGGGAATAATAAACTAGCCACAAGCGGAAATCAATAAACTGGAAATCAAAACAAGGAAACCTCTCACTATCCACAAAATGTTTTACAAAAATCAATGCATCCCGAGAATACACCTGCAAAAAAAAAAAGGAGGTAGTGGCCTGATGGAGCTCAACCAAGTGTACCGAGTGAAAATGGTAGGATTGGCTGAGTATGTGAAAAGCTCAACAGACTACCGAATCCAATTTATATGCAAACTCAAAGACAGCAACCCAGAAAAGGTACAGTGCCCTCAGAAAGTATTCACACCCCTTGCCTTTTTTCAAATTTTGTTGTGTTACAGCCTAAATTTAAAATGGATTAAATTGATGGTTTTTTTGGCACTGATCGACACGTTAAACCCCATAATGTCAAAGTGGAATTTTTTGAGTACATTTTAACAAATTAATTAAACGTGAAAATCTGAAATGGCTCGAATCAATAAGTATTTAACCCCTTTGATCTGACACTCCAAATTAAGCTCAGGTGCATCCGATTTCCTTTGATCATCCTTGAGACGTCTCCACAACTTGATTGAAGTCAACCTGTGGCCAATTCAATTGATTGGAGTTGATTTACAAAGAAACACACCTTTCTATACAAGGTCCCACAGTTGACAGTGCACGTCAGTGCAGAAACTCCACCATAAAGTCCAAGGAACTGTCCGTAGAACTCCGAGATATAATTGTGAGGAGGCATAGATCTGGGGAAGAGTATAAAACAAGTTCCCAAGAGCACAGTGAGCTCCATCATCAGGAAATGCAAAGAATATGGAACTAACAAGACTCTTCATAGAACTGGCTGTCTGACCAAACTGAGCAACAAGGCAAGAAGGACCTTCATTAGGGAGGTGACCAGCGAGAACCCAAAGACCACTGACAGAACTATAGAGAACTATATAGGACAACAGTCTCTGCAGCACTTCACAAAGAACTTCACTTCTGAGAAAAAGGCACATTAAAGCATGCCGTGTGTTTGCAAAAAGTCATGTAAAAGACTCTGAGAGCATTAGGCGTAAGATTCTGCAGTCAGGTAAGACGAAAATTGAACTTTTTGACCTGAATGCAAAGCACTACGTCTGGCAGAAACAGAGCACAGCTCATCATCCAACTAATACCATCCCTACCGTGAAGCATGGTGGTCGCAGCATCATGCTATGGGGATGCTTTTCACCGGCAGTGACTGGGAGACTTGTAAGGATAGCGTCCATACAGACAAATCCATGAGGAGAACCTGCTTCGGAGTTTAAAAGACCTTAAACTGCAATGAAGATTTACATTCCAACAGAACAATAATCCCAAGGATGCAGCCAAAGCAACACTGGATTGACTTAAGAACAAGAACGTGAAAGTCACTGAGTGGCCCAGCCAAAGTCCAGACTTGGATCCCATTGCGAATCGGTGGAAAGACTTGAAGATTGCTGTTCACCGATGCTCTCCATTCAACTTGACAGAGCTTGAGCAAATCTGCAAGGAAGAATGGGAGAGTCTTCCCAAATCCAGATGTGCAGAGCTGATAGTCATACTCAAGAAGACTTGAAGCTCGAGTCACTGCCAAAGGCGCTTCTATGAAGTATTGACTCGAGATTGAACACTTGTGTAAATTAGATATTTCTGTTTTTTTATTTTTAACTATTTTGTAAAAAAAAAATCTGAAACATACATACATACATACAGTCGGACCCCACAATCGTGGGGGATACGTTCCTGGAAAATCTGTTTATAGCGAAACCGTAAATAAAACGTAAATAGCAGGGAATTGTTTCTGTGGAAAAGGGGAGGATAGGTCCCCGAGTCACGAAAATCCGTGAATAGAGAGGAACAAACCATGAACGGTGAGGCAAAATCCGCGAATGGTGACGCAAATCCACAAATCCTGAGAATGTCGACGATAATCCGCGAAGGTCGAATAAAGTCCCGTAAATGGCGAGACAAAACCCGCGAATGTCGACGATAATCCACGTAGGTCAATGAAAATCCTGTGAATGTATGCCGCAGCATTGTTTCAATGGGGAAAAGGGGGATGATTCATAGAGGAATTTTTTTTAAGTTTAAAATGTTTTCGACCGCAAATGCACATGATTATAGTTTCATTTAAAAAATGCTTACAAAAAAAAAAAATGACAACAACAGGTACCATTTCCAATTTATTGAAGATATGCGCTTACAGTTTATTAAAAGTGCTTAACCACACCGTACTGTGAAAGTAAAAAAAATACACCACCATCACGTACCGTTAAAAATTATTATTTTACAAACATACGCAACTTTCAAATGATGATGATAATAATAATAATAATAATGCATTTATTTTATATAGCGCTTTTCAGGAAGAGAAACATGTGAAACGGAGAGTTGTTGATTTGAAAAGAAAAGTTCGAATCAGTAATCCGAAGGTAATTTCAAACAATCCAAAGACGCGTGATTATTTAAAGCAGCTTCAAACACAATATGTTATTGTTCCAATTGATAAAGCAAATAATAATATTGCATTTGTATGTAAAACATTCTACATTCAAACACTTTTGGAAGAATTGGGCTAAGACACGGGAATTTCAAAGACCTACAAAATAAGTAACGATAACAAAACAGACTTGATACAACACCATACAAATCACTCAACGGTGAGAAGACTGCTCGTTCCGGATAAACACCATAAATTACCATTCATTTACTGTTTAGGAAGAAAATTTATATTTAAGTTTTGGAACAACCAATACTGTACAATTAATTAAATGCATTTTTAAAATAAGAATTGAATAAGAGAAATAAGAATTGAAAATCATAAGAGATAGAATAATTGTGAGGAACAAAAATAAAAAAACAAGATGTGTGTGTGTGTGTGTGTGTGTGTGTGTGTGTGTGTGTGTGTGTGTGTGTGTGTGTGTGTGTGTGTGTGTGTGTGTATGTGTATATATATATGTGTATAATAAATTGTTAAATAAATGTTAGCTCTTTCCCGAGCCTCGATTCTGTATACAAAAAAAGCCCAAAGACGCTTTGACAGAGTGCAAAACATAATGCATAGCATAAACATAAAGACAATTGCAAAAAAAAGAAGAATCAATAGGGAAATATTCAAAGCACAAAGGAGGGAGAAGGAGAGGAGATGATGGTGATTAATTAAAATCCCAAGAATTCCTCTCAATTTGAGGGCGACCCAAATGATGGTGCAGCAAAATCGTGCACTAAGGAAGAGCCAGGAGAGGTAGAAGGTGAGGACATTGGTGAGAATGCTGGTGAGGACGTTGGTGAGGAAGCTGGTGAGGAAGCTGGTGAGGAAGCTGGTGAGAACGCTGGTGAGAATGCTGGTGAGAATGCTGGTGAGGACGCTGAGAGGAACGCTGGAGAGCATGCTGGTGATCTTGAGGTGGAGGGAGCAGGGCTGAATAAATGGGTGATGGGGAGCTGCCTGACACATTGCCCAAACATTTTGATGCAGCTCTTTGTACAGGAGAAGCAAATCATCCAAGCCCCTCGTGAACTTGAGGTATCTCTCCACGATTCTCCAAGTTGTCGACAATCACCTGCGTGTCCTGCAGCAACTCTCCCAGGAACTGGACTGTGAGGTTGGTCCTCGGCACATCTTCCTCATTACTGCCCGCCTCCTCCTCCTCGGAAACCTTTGGAATGGCGTTCAACTCGTCCTTGATGAGCGGGTTTAGGGAACGGTTCAGCATCATGGTTTTCAGTATGAAGTCCCTCGTCTGCGTGTTGTCCTCGATCCATATTCTGAGAGTATTCTCCATCCTTTCCATGTGGACATTCCAGACATGGGTGACCACCTTCCTATTCGATACAGTGTTTGCTGAAGCTTTCTCAAGAATGGCCTTCTCGTTCTTCTGTATGTAGTGAACAGTGGATTCATTGACGCCATAATGCCTGCCAACAGAGGCCGCACTCTCTCCTCTCGAAAGGCGGTCCGGTCCAGCAGCGCCACTTTCTGGCTCAGGCACATCACTTTCTTCTGCCTCTTGGTAGTCGACGCATCTCTGGCACTGGTCTTGTGTTTGGGAGCCATTATTGAACGATGAGCAGAGCGAGTCAAAACCACAGGTCAAAGCAACGGGACAAGAACAATAATGAAATAGAGGACACAATCTGCATGTATATGTACGATTGCGAGCATTGTGGGTATCTGCGGGAGCCCATTGTTTGTGGGGGATGTTATCGGATGATGCCATATCGAGCGTATCTGCTAATTTAAATAATACATTTAATGGATCATTTGCATTCTATAATTTGCGGAGGATGACAAGTTTTAGTTGCTGATGGAACATCCCCCAAAGAGTTTTAATTGTGTAACATCTCTGATGATGCTTTACAGTAAATTGCAAACTGCAATTGATTTAACTAGGGCATGCCCGTACTATATATAAGCTAGGACGTGCCCGTACGTGGGTGCCCGTTCCTTGCCAAAAAAAAAAAAAAAAAAAAAAATTTGTGTAGGGGTGTGTGTGTGTAAACATCCTAGGGCGTGCCCGTACGTGGGTGCAAAAAAACATGCGTGCAAACAACAACAACAAAAAAAAACTTTGAAACCACGTGGCAGTAACGACCACAGAACCCCCCCCCCCCTCTATTTACATGAATGGTTTGGTCCATTCGCAACGACCACAGAACCCCCCCCCCCTCTATTTACATGAAATGGTTTGGTCCAAAGCGAACGGCTTGCGGTGTTTGGTAAAGAAATCGCCATAGCTCGGTAACTACTTGTCCGATTAATTTCAAACCTTGAAAAGGCACATCCTCGGGTCCCCAGCAATATACCTGGCAAGTTTAAAGTATATCGGACCCGTGGTTGTCGAGAAACAGCGGTCACAGACAAACATACACACATACACACATACACACATACACACATACAAACACACATACACACAGAGATTAATGGAATTATAGATAGATGAAGCGTTTGCATTGTATAATTCGTGGAGTTGACTTGTTTACACATCTGGTGGGATATCCCACGAAGCTCGCTTATAGTGCGGCTAAAATTCGCGCCCGCGAAAGCCATGAAAACGCAAATCACACAGCAGTGAATGTACGGTACTGCACTGTACTGGATAAACAGGTCATGCTCACGGCTTGTATGAGATGTTTTTTTTGCGTATGTCCACCTGCTTTTTGCATGGCTGGTAAAATATTGGTTTTATAAATGTGTCAAGCTAGCGGCTTGTGAATTTTTTTTTTTGCGCCGTTGAAAAACAGCGAATTCACGGAACACAGCCGTGAAAAGAAAAAAACCGCGAATTTGCGGAACACAGCGGCGAAAAGAAAAAAAACCGCGAATTTGTGGAACATGGCCGCGAATCGGGAAAAAAATGCGATTTCGTGGAACACAGCTGCGAAAACAAAAAAAGCGAATTTGTGGGACATTTTTCCATGAATAGAGAAACATGTCGCATTTTATCAACCGCGAATAGCGGGGTCCGACTGTGTGTGTGTGTGTGTGTGTGTGTGTGTGTGTGTGTGTGTGTGTGTGTGTGTGTGTGTGTGTGTGTGTGTGTGTATATATATATATATATATATATATATATATATATATATATATATATATGCTGCAGATGACTTAAGTCTTAATGCAATGGCCAGAAGCTACCGAAAAATGAAGTTTAATTGGTCAATGCATTGCGCAATATCAGCAACTGTCAGAGGTTGCTGCACACTGCACCATTATGTACTGTCGAGGATAACTGGTCATGTTCAAGTTTTACAGTTGTCGCCGATGCACCTGGAAAACTAGCTGATGACGTTTGTCAACCACCTCACATTGCAAGATTATCAAAAACTGCCGCCGACTACGCTATCGCCGACAATCTTGTTGCATTGTGTCAGCTAGTGCGTGGCGGGCTTTACAGTATACTGATGTGACTTCAAATTTCGTTTTGTCTCATTAATGCATCCCTTGTCTCCTGTATCCATTGGAGTACATCGGCATCTCCCCCTCCTGTTATGGTAACCATGTACCCCAAATATGTAAACTTGTCAACCTCTCTGATTGGTGAATTATTGCACATGATGTTGTTGTTGGTGTGTGTAGTATGTGTGATCATGCTTTCTGTTTTGTTTGTGTTAATTTTCAGCCCCATTTGCACTATGTACTCCTGGAAGCCATTGAATCTCTCCTGCAGGATATACAAGGACTGTGACACCAAGCAGATGTCATCTTCAAGGCATAGTTCCTCACAGGTATCTTGTTCTGGTCAGTTGGTTTCCACAACACCAAGTCCAACCACTAAAAACAGTAAATTGAGATGACAAGCAACATTACCTGACTCCTGTAGTAACTTCAAATTCAGATGACAACTTATTGTTGCATATTTTACTGTATTTTGCATCCACTGTATGTATTCTTTATCATCTGTTCAAATTAATTTGATACTCCATACAGCCTCAGTAACTTCTACATTTCCTCTCTATTCAGACTGTTGAACGCCTCTTAAAAGTCAATGAATGATCGGTAAAAGTTGCAATTCATTCATTGCATTGTTTTATTGTTGCTCTTCGTGTGAAGAACTGATCCCTGCGTCCACTGTTTCTCCTGAACTCAGATTGTTCCTTTCTTATGGTACTGTCAACGGAAAGCACTTTGATGGCAATGCACAGAAGGGTTACTCCTCTTCAGTTCCCACATTCCGTTATTTAACAGTCCCCACTAAAAGGTCCGTTATGTCCCCTTTCTTAGGTAGTTTGATTATTCAACCATATTCCCATTTCTCAGGCACTTTTTTGTGCTTCCACATCTTGTGTATTAATATATATATAGGGTATATATTAATACTCATATACTGCATTTGTAAAACTCTGCGTTTATGTTATCCGCCCCTGGTGCCTTCCAGTTATTCAGGCTTTTGATAGCATCTCATACTCAAGACAGTTTGATTGGTCCCATGTCAATTGGTAGATCCCTTTCTGTCTAGCTTTCTCTCTCATCATGTTTATCATTGTTCACTCTTTTCAAAATATCCTTGAAGTGTTCTTCCCGTCATTCAAACTGCTCCCACTCTGAAGTGAGTATATTTTTTGGTTTGTCTTTTAGTGGCTTGCCCCCTCTCACATTGCCTTACTGAATGTGAATTACAACATTTATCTTTAGCAATGTACACAAAATCATGCTCATCAGTTAATGTGTTTAAGACATTGCATTTTGGCCACGATAAATTTCTGCTCAATACAAGTATAGCCATATTGATAATGAACTTGATCCCAACCATATTAGGGGAAATGTTGGCTGGCAGGATAGCTCGGAGGAGGTGTACTCACATCTGTATTGTGTAGACAAACTGTCACAAATTGTCACCAACCCCTGTGTGAAGAAATCTGACAGGCAGGGCATTGCATCAGAGTTCGCCGTGCCTTGGATGGATGTTAAACCAGGTGTCCGGTCTGCCAGAATGAGCTTGTGAACCATAAAGATCCGAAGGTGTGTTGCGACGAAGAGTAAGCAATTTATCTCCAGTATCTTGAACAAACACCGAATTCCTGCCCTAAACTACAAGGGACACTGCATCATCAGCAACGCTGCACTCCCCAGACATGCAGCAACTCTCAGCCGGTATACAATCCGAATGGAACGGAGGGCGAATGCATTGCACAATTAAAGTGACAGGTCCAGAAAGGCTAGAGCAAACCTCTCCTTGGAAAGTCTCAAACCTATTGGTTGGTACTTTTGTTTGATAAGGTAACATTCCAAATCTGACATTTTAACCGAGTGTTTTTAGATTTTTGTGCTCACCTCATGGGCTGGCATTAGGCCAGCAAGTGGAGCATGAGCGATCCCATGTAGTGACGTCCTATTTTACCTTCTTGCTTAGCAATCAGTTGGTGGTGATTTGGATGTCAAACTGTGCTTACAGCTGCATTTACAGTCGACTGCAACTATCGGAGCCCTGTTAACCACCGCCATCACAGTCTTCAGCAGCAAAATGTTCAAGCTTTTCACTTCAAATTGCCATAATAAATAATTCCTTCACAACAGCGTGCACGGAGAAGCATATTTTTTGTGTCCAAGGTAAAAGGGAAGAATCTTAGTGATTTCAAGCAAATGTTTCCGCATGCACTTTCAACAGCACTTTTTGTTTTGCTTTGGCTCATTGGAATGAGACAATTGGGTTTCATTCAAGTTCTTAAACCGCTTTTTGTTAACCCTGTGTGAAGAACGCTGACCGGATGCTTTTCCGATGTAGCAATGGTATGAAATTATGTTTTTTTTGTTTTTTGTTTGTTTGTATACAAGATCGAGGCTCGTGAAAGAGCGAACATTAATCACACACAAAAACACGGACACATAAAACATATAATAAGGGGAGTGGTAGACAAGATGGGGAGAGAGAGAGAGGGGAAGCACACAAGCACAACATTTGAGAGCAGGGACATCGGGAGATCTGTGGGAGGGAGAGGGCTTGGGGGGAGGAGGCGTGGGAAAGGGGGGGGGGGGGGGAGGAGAAGTATAAAACACAAGGACACCAAGGAAGGGGGTGGGGGTTGGGGTGGAAGAACCTCATGGGCTGGCATTAGGCTGGCCTCCTTCCATTTCAACACAAGAGTCAAAACTAGATTAATGGTTCAATGTTGACAACTTCAACTTTTAATTGGAACTTTTCACAAAGTTTATGGCTGTGGAAAGTTAACCTGGTGAGTATGAATGCGCATAATCTCATAACTGGTCAAATCTAAATAGTCAGCTGTTAAGCTAAGAAGCTTCAACAAACATATGTCAAACAAGAGCGAGCTCACCTGCAACACCCAGCTGATGAACAAGCAGGCTATTCCTTACATCAAGTATAAACCATTAGGCCTGCATGATCTCATTATCAAGGTGCCAAACAAGCAAGTTTAACGTTCAGCTTGTAAAGTGGTACCAAGCTTTTCACATTGCTTAGTAAATTGAAAACGTCTGAGCACTCAGACATAACCCAATAGGTACCTCGACATCCAGGTGGCCGATGAATCGTAATGACCGAATTGTAAATTATGGTGCATAAATACGAAGCCAGTAACGTGGCAATACCATGTTCATGTTGGCAGATGGTAGTTTAAAATGGCTGATAAAAGCGAAGGGTTACCAACATGATTAACAACCGAAAAAAAAAAATTGTGTTCAATCTAAAATAATAATAAACGGCAGTGTTTGTGTGTACCAGCACCATAACTCCAAACCTTGAAACGGAGCAACCCCAAACTTTGCATACATGCTTATCAAACTCCAAGGGAGTGCATGAATGAAAACTGGATGTTTGGCTGTGCTTTAACACCCATTCTGAAGATGATTAACGGGGTGCTCATTACAACAACAAAAAAATGAAAAATCACTCAGAGCGACACTTGGCAAAAGAGAACAATGCAGAATGGCACTAAGTAGAGCATCCTTTTGACCTCAAAAATAATTAATGGTTGAATTCAGTGACCTGATATGCAAATCGTCTTCAAATTTTAAGTTAATCGGATGAAAATTGACAATTTTAGAAATTTGGCTTATATTGACCATTTGGTCTATCTTGACCTCAAAAATAGTTGGTGGTTGAATTGAATTCGCTGATATGAAAATCCTATTCAAATTTCAAGTTAATCAGATGAAAATTGAGGATTTTAGGAATTTGAAAAGGTTGTTGACCTTTGCCTTATGTTGACCTTGTGACCTATGTTGACCTCAAAAATAGTTGGTGGTTAAATTCAGTTAACTGAGATGAAAATCCTATTCAAATTTCAAGTCAATCAGATTGAGGATTTTATCAGATTAGATTGAATCAGTTCAGATATTAATGATCTCTCGAATCTGGAAAATCCTCTCTATCTCTTTGCTGATGACTCCACTCTCTGCCGCTCCATATCTCAATCCTCAGATCGGCAGTCTGCAGCCTCTTCACTCTCTGTGGATAAAGTCACAAACTGGTCAAACAAGTGGAACATGTCTTTCAATCCTGACAAATCTCACACTCTCACTTTGACTCTCCGAAAAGACCGTCTGGACAACCCTCCCATCTACTTTCTCAACAATCCTCTTTATGAAGTTCTGTCACTCAAGCTTTTGACAGACTGCTTATTATAAAGCCAACGCTGTATGGCAGTTCAATATTCCCTCAAGTACATGGGTCTCACAAACTGCACGGATCTTTCCTGGGAAAACCACATTTCCAAGCTGGCCTCCAAAGAAAGTCGCCGCCTGTGCATCCTCCGTCGTGCAAAGTCCTTTCTGGGCACACCTGAGCTCCTCACCACATACAGTTGTGGCCAAAAATATTGGCACCCTTGCACTTTTTTCAAATAACTCACAATTCTCTCTAAAATAAGTAGAAATTGACAAAAGTATTTGGTCTCCACAATTCTTTATTTCACTGTTAATATTACAGAACCTTTGTTTTTTATTCAGAACTTAATATATCCTTTCAAATCAGAAAATAAAAAGAAATGGTATTGACAAAATTATTGACACCTTAGATTTAATATTTGGTAGAACAACCTTTGGACAAAATAACTGCAGTCAAGCACTTCCTATAGCCAAGAATGAGTTTCCTACACCTCTCCACTGGCAGTTTGACCCACTCTTCTTGTGCAAACTGCTACAGTTCTCCCAGATTTGAAGGGTACCTTCTCTCAACTGCTGTTTTCAGATCTCCCCACAGCTGTTCAATGGGATTTAGATCTGCACTCATTGCTGGCCACTTCAGAACAGTCTAGTGTTTTGTCTTGAACAATTCCTGGGTGCTTTTTGAAGTGTGTTTGGGGTCATTGTCCTGCTGCAAGACCCATGACCTTCGACGGAGACCCAGCTTTCTGACACCGGGTTGAACATTGCACTCCAAAATGCCTGTGGTAATCTCCTGATTTCATGATGCTATGCACACATCAAAGGCACCCAGTGCCAGAGGCAGCACAGCAACCCCAATACATCACTGAACCTCCTCCATGTTTGACTGTAGGGAAGATGTTCTTTTCTTTGAAGGCTTCATTTTGTTTTGTGTAAACATAGAGATGATGCGCTTTACCAAAAAGCTCTAATTTTGTCTCATCTGTCCACAGGACATTCTCCCAGAATAATTTTGGCTTGTTCAGGTGTGTTTTGGAAAACTCCAGTCAGGCTTTCTTATGTGTCTGTCTCAGCAGTGGGGTCCTCCATAGAACCCCCTTCGTTGAGTTGGCGACAGATGGTGCGTGTGGAAACTGTCGTACCTTGTGTCTGAAGGTCAGCTTGAATCTGTTTGGCAGTTGATCGAGGTGCTTTCTCCACCATTCGAACAATCCTTCGCTGCAATCCTTGATGATGTTTTTTTCATGCGGCCACGTCCAGGGAGGTTGGCTACGGTGCCATGGGCCTTGAACTTCCTGATAACATTGTGTACGGTGGACACAGAAACATGAAGGTCTCTGGAGATGGACTTATAGCCTTCAGATTGTCCATGCTTGGCTACAATCTTGTGTCTGACCTCCTCAGACAATTCTCTGGTTTTATTTCTTTTCTCCATGCTCATTATGGAATACCCAAACACCACCCAAATCTTCTTCAAGCTCCAAGATAAACTTTTTTTTTTCAAACTCTGAAAACATAACATAGGAATTCTGCTTCTGATAATTCTTCTTCTTCAAACTTGGAAAGCATGACAGTCGACAGAGAAACTCAGCCACTGATAAATTATTCTTCAAACTCAGAAAGTGTTATGTAGAAACTCAGCTATAGATTACCTAAACGCTACTTCTTTCACCGCGGTTATGTCTATGAGCATGGCGTATATGGAGCCTCACAGCTTTGACAGCTCCATAAAACTTAAAAATAAGCCAAAGAAGATCCCTCCTTTTCCATATTCAGTGAAACGACTGGTGGAATTTGCTAGCTTCAGTCAGTATTTTGATAGAGAACTGTGGTGCTGGCCCCATGGTGTTCACACACATCGGATTAACAATGGTGCCTGAAGAGCACATGCCGGTGGTATGTTCTACCCCTCCCTGTTCTGCTGCTCCCCACTCCCTGTCCTCCTGCTCCCTCCAGCTCTCCCCCATCCTCCTGCTCCCCTCTCTCCGTCCTCCTGCTTCCCTCAACCCCATCCTCATGCTCCCTCCAGCTCTCCCCCATCCTCCTGCTCCCCTCTCTCCGTCCTCCTGCTTCCACCTCCCTGTCCACCTGCTCAGTCCTGTTCCCCTCCCATGCTATTCCCCCTGCTCACTCCTGCTCCACCATCCCCTCTTCTGCTGCTTGCTCCTGCTCCCCCTTCCCCCATCCATGTCCTCCTGCTCTCTGCTTTCCGACATCACCCTTCTCCCTCCTAATCTCCCTCTCCGCATGTCCTCCACCCTCCCCCTCCTGCTCCCTCCTGCTCCTCCCTCCTCATCCCCCTGCTCCCCGCTATCCCCCTCACGCAACCTCCCCCCCCCCCCATCCTCCTGCTCCTTCCCTCCCCATCCTCTGCTCCCTCTTGATTTTCCCCCTCCACCACCCTCCTGCTGACCTCCCCCTTGCCTCCTGCTTCACCCACCCCCTCCCCTTCTCAATATTCCCATCTCAAAACGACACCACATTATATGGCAATGCCGGGTACCTTTGCTGGTTCGAAATAAGGCCTCAAGTACAAGTTTTCGTTTGGTTGTTTTAGTTCTTGCTAAAGATTTTACCATGTACAGCTAGCCAAGGCAAATACAGTTGTCAGCATCTCCATTAACATTCTGAGAAGCCACACCCGATAAATACCAAGGTGTTCAGAGATCTAATGGCATCTCGCGCCTCCAAATAGAGAAGGAGCCCTCAGTGCTGGAAAAAATCGATGCACAAATGTATTGTGTGTGGTTTAATGCATCAAACATCGACAATTTGCCGTTGTTCCTGTCTGATGCACTTCGTCTCTTATTCGAGACATTAAACGAGCTTGGGCGCCTAAGAAGGTTTATGACATATAATACATCAAAATAATGCGGGAGTTATGAAGAATCTCCCTATTGTTGGTTCCATTTTGTTTTCTGTCATTGAGCTTTATCAGAATTAAATTAAATAATGTTGTCATCACAGTGATTGTATATTGATCATCATTTGTCTGATGAATTGAATTGAAAAACCCAGCTTGCTCACTAATGACATTCAGAAAGGGGGAAATCTGGTTGCTGTGACTGGTCTCATCAGTAAGTGGTGTTAGTACGCACTTCGTCAATGACTCTTAATGCACTTGAAGCAACTTAGGATGGGCCCTAAACTACAAAATATGAAAAGTTCCTCGAGCCTAGAGACTTTGTGGACTGGACCAAGTGTCATCACAAACTAGCTATAAATTAATGACTTGGTGAGTCTTAATGCGCAATAGTCTTCCATGCTTGCCTTTTACATGTGGAAGTGGTGGGAGGAAATGAGTACACAGCAATGATGCAACAAAAGTCTGGTTGCATTAAAAAAAACACAACGGAAATCAGATAAGAATTCGGATCTCATAAAAGATGAGTTGTGTCTATCTTTCAGCAGAGAGAGAAACTGTCGAGGTTTTCACCCGTCGTTTACACAGCAAAGCATCATTCGGTGAGCATCGACTCGACAGCGGGTGGTCAGGCAGGAGTGGACGCCCACCGGTAATGCATATACTTGGACACAGGGATCTAAACTCCGCTTATTATTATACTTTTCCAGCAATGCATCCTAATTCACTTCCTCTACTCTTTTAGTTCTGCTCTTCGGTGTCTCAGTTTTGGAGCAGAAAATTCGAGGATCACCTGCTCGTTAATACATATCGAGCCACGAGAACGTGCCACTGGCCTACCCAGAAGATTTGGGGTGGGTCTCTGTTTGTCCAGCCCCTCTCAAGCAGCTGGATGTCGCAAATTAAATAAATACTTTAGTACTCTTTGCAGGTTGGTTACCAAATCAGATACAATGTTAAAGACAGGATTCCACTCTCAAGGAGTTGAACAGACAAGAAAAAGACAGAGGGATGTGAAACTTCAACACCAAACAAGGAAGACAGGACTAATGTCGTATAAATATAACGATATTTAAATTAAACTTGAAAAACAATGTCTACACTGCATAATTCCCCCTCCCCCCCAATGTTATGATCAAAATAGGTGCCACATATATCACCCAAAGTGCTAACTAGCACTTATAAGATTATAAATATTAATAAATAAATAACCCCTCCAGGTTTCTGTCTTTTCAACATATCAATCAATTCTCATGACACCTGCTATTGTGAGCACACCTCTTCATCGGTGGTGCATCCTAATGCCTTGCCAAGGTTCAGTGAAGCTCCATAATTCCATCAGTCATGGCAACCCACTCTGTCTCGACGCAGATGAAATAATCACCGCCCCTGTAATGCTCTCCTAAGGTAGTGTTTGATCCTGAACTTTTATTTCCTTTCTTTGCAATCACAGCTGAGAATGTAAGGCCTGGAAAAGCTGCAGTATGAAATGTCAAGTAAATCGGATTTAAACGAGATTAACTGTCTGTATATCGCTGCTAACCTGACCGAGCAAATGGCTTGATTGCCCTCTGCCGAGCCCCTATTCATCAACAAAGTTTCCGCTTCTCAGATGCAGGTGAATTATATTCGAAATTAATGTTGTCATAGTTACAATTATGGATGACAATGTGACTGTGAAGAAACAGCGATACTTATCACCAAACAATGAAACAAAATAATTTGAACACTATAATTGCAAACAGCCCATAGTATCACGAGAACAATGACAGGAAATGTACGAGCAACTCGAAATAGAGCAAAGGTAATTGTTTCACTAATTACAGACTCTGGTTCAGCAGATTGTTGTTGTTTTGCAAATGCAAACGGTCTGGAACACAATGGTATGTTCTTTTTAAAAAAAAATTATGGTGCGATTATCAATTTCCACCAACAGAATTTGTGGCTGGCATCATTACAAGTGAAGACTGCATACATTCAAAAGGAAATATACGTGAGACATTTAACATGTCATTTGGTGTTCACCGAGAATCCTAGGCCTTTCACTTCAAGAGCTGCGAGCCACACTTCAAGAGGCAGAATTTTTGGGATGACCCTCAGTCGTTTGCCCCAAATTGAGCAAAGCCAACGACTGGGCATCTTCCATCGTGCAGTCCTTCATTGGCACACCTATGCACCTACAAGGTTTTCATCCGCAGCTTAATGGAGTACTGGTCTCCCCTGCGTGCTGGCTTCTTGCTCAACTCTACGCCATGGAAACCAACACTTTCCGGATCATTGGAATCTCCCGCAATGAAGCTGAGTCGATGAGCCGACAGGTCGATGATCTCTCTGTCTTCTTCTGCCTCCTTTCTGGTCTTGCACCCTTTGTCCTCTTTGTGTTTTATCCCCAACCCCCAGGTATCTTCAGGACGCACGTAGTTCACTAGAATCCCCTTCTAGGGGAATTCCCAAAATCCAAAATCACTGTTCACCACCTCCCCTCATTTGTTCCTCATTTCCAAAATCACTGTTCACCATCTCCCCTCATTTGTTCCTCATTTCCAAAATCCAAAATCACTGTTCACCACCTCCCCTCATGTGTTCCTCATTTCCAAAATCCAAAATCACTGTTCACCAAATCCCCTCAAGTGTTCCTCATTTCCAAAATCCAAAATCACTGTTCACCACATCCCCTCATTCGGTCCTCATTTCCAAAATCCAAAATCACTGTTCACCACCTCCCCTCATGTGTTCCTTATTTCCAAAATCCAAAATCACTGTTCACCACCTCCCCTCATTTGTTCCTCATTTCCAAAATCCAAAATCACTGTTCACCACCTCCCCTCATTTGTTCCTCATTTCCAAAATCAAAAATCACTGTTCACCACCTCCCCTCATTTGTTCCTCATTTCCAAAATCAAAAATCACTGTTCACCACCTCCCCTCATGTGTTCCTCATTTCCAAAATCCAAAATCACTGTTCACCACATCCCCTCATGTGTTCCTCATTTCCAAAATCCAAAATCACTGTTCACCACATCCCCTCATGTGTTCCTCATTTCCAAAATCCAAAATCACTGTTCACCACCTCCCCTCATTCGTTCCTCAATTCCAAAATCCAAAATCACTGTTCACCACCTCCCCTCATTTGTACCTCATTCCCAAAATCCAAAATCACTGTTTACCACCTCCCCTCATTTGTTCCTCAATTCCAAAATCCAAAATCACTGTTCACCACATCCCCTCATTTGTTCCTTATTTCCAAAATCCAAAATCACTGTTCACCACATCCCCTCATTTGTTCCTCATTTCCAAAATCCAAAATCACTGTTCACCACCTCCCCTCATTTGTTCCTCATTTCCAAAATCCATAATCACTGTTCACCACATCCCCTCATTTGTTCCTCATTCCCAAAATCCAAAATCACTGTTCACCACCTCCCCTCATTCGTTCCTCATTTTTCCCCCATCTGTGAAACCAACTTCCATATTCTCTTCAATCTCATTCTTCCCTCCAGTTCTTCATGAGAGCTGTTTACCACCATCTCAGACCATCCCCCATTAAAATCCATTATTTTTTCTGCACCCAATAAACCACCCCCAACCACCAACATTTTTGCATCTTAATCCATCGTAGGCACCCCTTGCGTTCTCCCGTCCCCCTCATCGATACCCACATCCCTTGTTTGTCTGTCTCCGTTTATTTACTCCCTCGGCCTTGCTGTTGGCATTTCCCCCTTCTCTTTCTGCTGTTCTTTTTGTTATGTTGCATCCTGATCCGACCTGTGTTCTAGCTCATTGACAATCCTTGTCTCTGTATATAATTTATTTTCAGCCAAGACAAACCCTGGTTCAGAAGATTATAATAATCATAATAATAATAATAACATTATTTTTCCATTTCTAAGATAAAATGAAAATTCCCAAAATTTCCAACCCATTGGAAACTCCCGAAACTTTCGATGGAAAGTTTCCAAAATTTCCGGAAAGTTCCGGAATCATTATCAATGAATCTTGCAATTAGAGAATAATTTCTGGCACGCAATGGCCTGTTCTTTTTAAAATGCATGGGAGATATCGATTTCCACAAACATTATTGACAGTCAGCTTTTGTTATTTCATATGACTCAATAATTTGGGGATGCAGAGCCGTCCCAGGAAGCTAATGAAGCTGGATCAATTCAGGCTGCTTGGACGTCAGGCCAGCTATATACCCTGCCAAAGACTCTAGATAGACATCCTAACACCTAGAGGCCCTACCAGAGACTCTGGCAAGACATTCTGCCAGCTAAACCACCTGCCAGAGTCTGGCTAGACATTATGGCCAAAACAGTTTGCCAGATTTGGTGTGGCATCATTAGGGTTGCAAAGGGTCGGAAACTTTCCGGAAATTTTGGAAACTTTCCATCGAAAGTTTCGGGAATTTCCAATGGGTTGGAAATTTTGGGAATTTTGGGAATTTTCATTTTATCTTAGAAATTGAAAAATAATGTTATTTTTTGTTAAACTAACAAAATTATTGTGTTCTATACTACTCTTCACATAAATAAAAGAGCTTTCACATGCTTTGTGGGCTGGCTAGAGCCTTCATATAGCTTAATTGGCTCAAATATAGGATATGTGCGAATGATGTACCACTATATACACAATGTATACAGGGTAACATTTGTTTCAAATTATGATGTCATGACTGGTAATGTGAACTGCTCCCAAATTTACATTGTGATTTGTCTGGAAAGTCTCTGTCTTAAAGAATATGAATGTTTGTTTGTTTGAGAGGTGAACATTTTACCCAAACAGTTGAGATAAAAATGTTTGTAACACTGATAAAAACTTTCAAGAATAAGACTTCAAAATGTTTGTAACTTTTAACAAATGTGATTTTCAAGAATAAGATTTACTCACATGTGATTTGGGGTATAATACTATTCCAGTGCTTGTTGACTCATGGGCATTATGTGTACTGTTTTTACACATGTAGTAAAAAATGTGTAATGATATGTTCCACAGTTCAGTAAGTAATAAAAATGTTTAGATTACTTACAATCAGTGGTTTTAGTTTCTTTTTTCTTAAAAAACATTATTGAGTTAACCAGAGAACCTTAATCCAATATCCCTCATCTTTTTCTCACTTCAAAATTTCAAATTGTGTGAAAATTCTCAGTTTCCGAAAGTTTCCGAAAATTCCCAATATTCCCACAAAATTCCCAATATTCCCGGTGGAAATTTACCGCATTCAAAATTCCCGGGAATTTTGCAACCCTCGGCATCATTGGCTCCCTAGGATATCAGTTAAATGTTGGTTTACATCCTTTAAATGCGATAACATGTCCATTATAAAGTGACTGCAAGGCCAGGCAGACAAAGGAATGACGTTTGTATGATGTGTGACATTTGTGGCAGTACCAATACAGACACAACGCATGGCACTCTGATTACCACAAATGCCCTGGAGATCCGTGTGCCAAGCCAGTAGAAATGGCCCGAGACTTTCACAAACAGTAAATATAATTTCCAATGCAAGAAGCATCTAGCAATTTATAGTCATGAACAAGCGTTGGAATCTCATACAAGGCGCAATACATTACGATGGCAGGGTCTCATTGCAATCTCCGTGCCTCGCACCTCATTTTTCCAAATGTGTATTTGTATGGCCTGGCAGAATGACAACTTGGAAACACCACACTGAAGGCCATCAATGTGTTGCGAATCTCAGGGATGAGTTCAGACATTTGGTGTACCTTGAGCAGCCATAAGGTAGCTTGGCAAAGGAAACTGTGCTGTATGGCCTGAGACCCATTTGGGAATCTCAGACTTCAATGGGAATATTAAGCGATGAGGAAGCAGAGAGTACTCAAGAAGACATGAACCTCTTTCGTGGAGAAGCAAAACCACAATAATTTGAATAGTTACTGAGAGTTTTACCTCTGTATATAGCAACCATAGAACTACTCCATTCATCTAATTACAAATTATACACTTGCAACAGCAGCAACAACACTAATTGAATGCAAACAGCAACAATAAATACAAAAAATAAACCCGACAAGCGGAGATCCTGGCAAAGCATTCATTAGTTTGGAAACCATTTTGAAAGAGCCCACAGCACCAATGGAGCCATGCGCAGAGAATTTTGATGATGGCTCACCACATATTCACAACTTGAATTATCTCAACTATAGGCATGTTTCTACTTCATGTGCAGTACATAAGCCGGGTTATTTCTTTTTTGGCTAGCGATGGAAACAGCGCTCTGGCTAATACACCACATAAATAAAGGAATAAACCATTTGAATAATAAATGAAGGTTTTAGCACGTAATTATTCCGAGTTGTCACGGCTGACTACAGGGTGAGTGTATCATGCAGTGCAATTCCTGGTGGTAGTGCCAATTACAAGTCATAATGTAACAAGAAATGTCAATTATCTGCATTAAAACCATAGACATTGGAAATCATTTGAGGTGTTCGTTTGTTTGACTTCTCTGCACCTCCTGCACCGCTGAACCAAATTTACTTAAAACTGCAACTTGTGCCCAGGGATAGAAATGGTAGTGAGAGAAGGGATATAAGTGTGGGAGTGGATGGGCATTGATGGAAGTGAGTGAAGGAGTCGTGGGAAATGAGAGAAGGGGTTGCTGAGTAGGTAGAATAAAGTTCTTATGTATGTTATGAGGGGCAATGTAGTTGCCATTCAACATTGGTGTTAAATAGGAAAGTATAATGAATAGGCTACTTGTCCTGTGTGCAAAATTAGACAAGACACCCAAGCAAAGTAAGGAGGGAGGTGGACTTGGATGTGTCTAGAGGTCATGTTTGGGCTGATAAACCCACCTCGCGGCCTGCTCTCTGAGTACAAAGCTTGCGGAACAGCGCTGGCCATCACAAGGATGGTGGCCATTAGCTCACTGAAAGGCTTCATTATTTTGGGTGGCATTGGTGGCAACACCCCATCGACATGACAATAATATCATTATTTAATTAGTTTTGTCACTAATATCTTATCTAAGGCTCATGGAGGTGCTTGTACATGTAATCACATTTAGCACAAAGACATTCGTAGACATCAGCATACTTCTATATGAACAAGCATTCTGAGTATTGCGCTGCAATATACATGTCCCCTACCAAAGTTCAAAGTGCCATAACTTCGTCAAAAATGATCGAATATGCAAATTTATGCACGGTTGATGCTGGTTTTCAAACTTGATCTGAGGTATGCTGAGACACATGTGTGTCACGCCTCGCCTCGTTGATAAGCCCGCAAGGTCGCTCCGTGGAGCGGCCTACACGTATTGCACTGTGTGAATTATATAATTACCAACTCACGGTCTGAGGTACGAGTGATTCAAGAGATATGCATTTTAAAAAATATTTTCGTTTAATTAACGATATCTGCCAAACCACGTGCCCTATCGCAAATTCCAAAAGGACATTTTAGTAGATTGACATGCTGAACAGATCTGTGAAGTTTCCCCTCCATTGGATCAAAAATGAGGGAGGAGCTCGGTTTTAAAGGTTCATGCTTAAAAACGTCATAACTCTGAAACCATGTGACGCATGGGTAAGCGATTGCGATTCCCCAAATGTCATGGGTATGCGATTCTGCCTGCAAAGTTTGGCCTCGATCTGTTCAGCCGTTGCAGAGAAAAAGGGGTTATCGTGTTTTCACGAAAAACAATATGGCGGCCGAACCACGTGACCTGCGACATCATAATTACCATTAAAATATTCTACAGACCGAGTCCCCCTTACGGTGAAAATTTGTTCTCAATCGGTCCTATTATTGCAGAGAAAATCTTTTTTAAAGGAAATTAAAACTTAAAATGGCACTGAGTTAAGGATCATCAGAATTACCAAAGTTCAAAGTGCCATAAGTTTGTCAAAAGTGATCGAAAGGTCATGAAGTTCGAACTTGATCTGTAACTTATCATGAGGAAACCATGTGCCAAGTCTGAAATCATTAGCATTAAGAGTTTAGAAAAAAAGTCCAGAAAACTGTTCTTTGCGTGACGGACTGAAGGACTGACAGACTGACGGGACGACGTGCAAACCTATAGTCCCTTCCGGTGTACACCGGTAGGGGACTAACAAGCATTCTGAGTATTGCGCTGCAATACATGTCCCCTACCGGTAGTCTGTCGTCTGGAAAACTGTTGGGGAAATTACCAAAGTTCAAAATGCCATAAGTTTGTCAAAAATGATGGAAAGGTCGTGAAGTTCGAACTTGATCTGTAACTTATCATGAGGCAACCATGTACCAAGTTTGAAATCATTAGCATTAAAAGTTTAGAAAAAAAAGTCTGGAAAGCTGTTCATTGCGTGACGGACTGACAGACGGAGGGACGGAGTGCAAGCCTATAGTCCCCTCCGGTGTACCCGGTAGGGGACTAATTAGGCCACCAGTCGACAATACAAAAAAATATGGAGCATGAGAATTTAAGTTGTGTTTCCTGCATCATGAACCTATGGAACAGAAAGTTGAGGTTATAAACCTTGAACTGTAGATGTCGTCAATTTTTGAGGTCATTGTATTTATGGCATAACAAGCAAACTCACGTGTGCAGGCCATTGTGGTGGGTTCAGCATAAGCTCGGAAATGTCCGTCCATGCAGGTGCAGACAGCAGCACCAGGTCGGCGGGTGAGGCTATGCGGTGGGCAATGGATGCAAGGTTGGGATCCAGTTCCATCTTTATAGTACCCCACACTGCAGGCTGTAACACAAGCATATATTTTACAATGCAAGGCAAATTTACTGCAGTAGGAGAGTCAACGTTCACTATCACAACACTCCAGAAGTCAAACCACAGTAATACAGACATTGCATAAAGAGTGAAGAAAAAAAGTGGAAAATAAATGAATAGGAACAAAAAAGTTTCAAAAAAAAACAAAAAAACAATTTTGATGAAAGGATTCATATGAAACGGTCAAACAAACAAAATTACAGTTATATTTGAATTCACAGTCCATATAATACAACTCCCAACTGTCTTCCGTGCCTGGTTGATATTGTTGCGAATATGGAATTTGGCCTCCATATCCGCTTGTAAATATTCCCCTATTTTCTCCAATACTCCCCAACTTTCCCCAGTCCCCCATTCCCTAGTCCCATTGCATGTAAATAACAATCAGTAGAGCCGACCTTCCCCTTATTCCCCCATTAAATGTCGTGCCCAGGTCCACCGCACCACACGTAGACAACTTTCGGACATCTTCCTAGTTATTCTTATTCTATGTCAGTTAAGGCCTCGTCTCCATTAATTATGACTCTTCGTTGCACCAGAATGTGATTATATGGCATCAGTAGTGAGTTTAGGACCTTTCCCATACCTCCTCCCATCTTCTTCCCCAAACAACAACAATAACAACAACTACAACAACAATTACAACAACAACAGAGGAGATGGCGGCGGAGCGGGGGAGGATGCGTCCTCACACCGGCTCGATTAGCTCCAGACCATGCGCTCCACGGGGTTACCCCGAAGGGGCTGGCTGTCAGCTCCTCGTCAGGGGCGGAGCCAGTAACCCCCCCCGCACGCACCCAATGAGAAGCAACGTGCCGATTCCACGAGGCGGAGCTAACGAGCCGAGGGCGTGTCACTCCCCGCCGGATATACGCAGCCGCTTGCCGGACGTGACGTCAGATGCGCCTCAGCTTGGAGACTGGAGAGAGAAGCCACCGCCACCCCCAGCGCGACGATACCTCCCCGCATCTCTGGACCGGACCGAGTCGATTCTGCCTTGAGCCAAGAGTGCACCTTGAGCCATCGCGACCTGCCTTTCCTTTTCATCAACCCCCGTGTGAGTCAGCATTTTGTCCCGTGTGTCTGTCGTCTGTCCGGGGTTAATATAAGAGTGTGTCTAAGTGCCTGTCTTCCTGTAATATACCTCTAGCCCCTGTAATCTAACCTTTTTCCGTACGAATATACTTGAGAATCGAAACGTTGGTGTCGTATTGTGTGATTGTAATCCAGCCGGGTGTCTTCTTTTTCTTATTGAGCCAGCGTAGCGCGACTTCGTCGACGTTCGAGTACAATCGGGTAATTTGTGCGGACACGACCGCCATTCCGCTCGGCCCACCTTAACATCAAAGTCGTGTCTGTAACAATTGGTGTCGGGAGTGAGATTCGAGGCCCGACCAAATTTTGAAAAAAAAAAAAAACGAATAGAGGAAAAAAAAAATTTGGTCAAAATTTGGAGCGGCCGAAATTTGTTTTGTTTTACGAAACTCGAATTTTGCAAGTCGCGCTATGGCGGATCAAGACGGCTGGGGTCCGGTAAAGGAGAGTGAGGTAGGGTCGATCCAGGACCAAATTGAGGGACAAGAGGAGAGCGAAGCAGTGAGGGCGGCAGGTTCGCAAAATAGCGTTGTCACGCACGAGGTGGCCACGGCGTCCACGCCCGCGACCGTGGCAGCGCCCCTGGTGGATCCGAACCTTTTTATGTTGCAAATGAGGGCCCTTATGGAACAAATGGGTGAGCAATTGGGAGACCAAATTAGAGGTTTGAAAAGCAGTATGGGACAAATGGGGAACCGGATGGATGCTCAGGGTGAGCGATTAGAGGGCCAAATGGGGGTAATGAGGGACGAAGCGAGGGGTACCAGTGAGGGGTTAGACAATAATTTTGAGGAGTTAGACAAGAAATTTGGGAGGTTAGACAATAATTTTGAGGAGTTAGACAAGAAATTTGGGAGGTTAGACAATAATTTTGAGGGGTTAGACAACGGGATAAAAGAGGTGAGAAATGGGTTAATGGGGGTAGAAAACAGAATGGCCGCTCAAGAGAATCAGATAGAGGGAGTGAAACATGGGTTAACGGGGGTAGAAAACAGAATGGCCGCTCAAGAGAATCAAATGGAAGGGATGCAAAAAGGGTTAGAGGGGTTAGAAAACACCATGGAAGGCAAATTGAGGGACATGAGGGACCAAGCGGAAAGGGAAGTTAACCAAATGGGGCAGCAGATAGAGGGGGTCAGAATGGGGGTAGAAACCAAACTGGATGCTCACAGGGAGGAAATGGAGCAGATGAGGGTGGCATCTGGGCAGGAGATGCAAGTGATGGGAGAGGAGATCAGAAGAGGAGTGAGTGAGGAGGTCGGAGGAGTGCGCGAGGAGGTGAGGCACTGTAAGGAGCGCATGGAGAAAGAGGTGAGAAAGGGGACTGTAAAATTGCAAGGTGGTATAGAGGAGTTGACGCTGGGAGTAGAACAACTGACAGTGGGACAAAAGGAGTTGGGGGACCAGGTAAAGAAGAACACAGCGGTAATAGAGGGTTTAAAATCGACACAGAAGGAGATGAAAAAGGACGTAGGGGTAATTAAAAAAGAGTGCCAGACGGTACATGAGGACCTGACGAGGAAAATGGACAAGGTGGTAGAGGTAATGGAGGTTAAAGAGCGGGAGGTGCGGGAGCAAATAGAAAAAAATAAAGTGGAGTTAGAGGAAGAACTTAAAGGGGCGCACGAAGAGATGAAGGAGATGAAGCAAAAATTAGAAGAAGTGGAAGAAGGGGTGAGCGAAATTAAGAAGCGACGGAGAGAGGATAAGAAAGAGATAAAGGAGGAAGTAAAAGAATTGGTCCAAAGTCTGTGTTCGGATCGTGATGATGTGCTCATTAACCGGATGAGGGATTCGCAGGTGATGGAGGAGAAGCGAAGAGAAAGAGGACCCGGTGTAAGTGGTGACCAATATGGTCGTGCGTATGATGCGCCAGGTGATTTAATAAGCTTGGGGGTCGAGATAGACCCGGATGTTCGTGAGAGGCCAAGAGTGAGGTGTATGGCTGGTCCGGAGGGTATGGAACGAGAGGTGCGAGGTGTGGGTGAGCAAGGTTGTGGTGGTATGGAATGGGTAGCGGGTTGCGGAGGTGTGACCCATGCATCGACACCAACAGGGGTAGTTGTTGGAGGGACCGGGGAGGCACGAGAGCCCCTTGGGGGTAATGTACTGTGGGGGCCCGGCCGGTTCGGCCCCGCGCTGACCCCGCAAGGGGCGACGCACGGGGTCCGGCCGGCGGGCAACGACTCGCATACGAGGTGGTCCCACAAGGTCCCACTCGCGCCGTATGACGGCAAGAGTGATCTACGCGCGTACCTGGCGCAGTTCGACTGTGTGTGTAAGGGTAACGGTTGGGGTGAGGACGAAGGTGGAGTACACCTGGTGGCCGCATTGCGCGGCGCGGCGGCGGAGGTGCTGACGGCATTACCAGCGGGTGCTCTCACCCTGCCAGCCCTCCGCGACGCCCTAATTAATCGATTTGGAATAGAACAGCAGAGCGAGCTTGTTAAAGCTCAGCTCGCGCTGCGAAAGCGCAAGCCCCAGGAAGCCATCGGGGAACTTGCCCACGACATTCGCCGCGCAGTGGGGATCGCACATGCTAGCATGGCAGCGGATTCCCGGGAGAGCCTGGCGCTGGACCATTTTATCCAGGCCCTCCCGGATATTGAGCTCCGGCAACAGCTCGCCATGTGGCGCCCGCAGACTCTGAGCCAGGCGGCTGACGCTGCGGCCCGTTGGGAAGCAGCGAGGCCCCTGGCCCGGGGGGGCGAGCGTCTCGCAATGGCGGTCCGCCAGATGGGACCCCCGATGGAGGGCGGACCCCTTAGGGGGCCCGCCCCCGACGTGGGTCCTGACCTGGCGGGCATGGTCCGGAGGCTGGTGGACCAGCGCCTGGCAGGACCTGGACCATGGCAGGCGGCCCCGGAGGTGGCCCGCGGTGGACCACGAGCGGGTAATCCAATTCGGACCTACAGGGGGGGGAATTTGGAATTCCAGAGGCAAGCACCTTACCAGGTGAGGTGCTATACCTGCAACCGCCTGGGTCACCTGGCGCGGCACTGTCGAAACGCGCGCCGGGATGATCCCCGGCAGTTGAGGTCCTCAACTCCGCCCAGGGGGGAGCGGGTTAGCCGACCCCAGACACCCCCCCCGCCAGACCCCGGGAAACTAGAAGGTGTCGGGCACGTAGGGCGGTGTTCGGCAGCAGAGGATGGAGGAGAGCCCTCATTGACGCGACAGGTCATTTATTGTGGCCAAATTGGAACCGGTAGCCTGACAATTAGATGCAAAATTGCCGGCGTGGGGGTAGACGCCGTAGTGGACACAGGAGCTAGCGCCACGATCATCAGCCCTGTGGTCCTTGATTCGAGTGCAGGTGGCTGGGATAAGATCCAGCGCCTGCAAAATTATAGTTTGCAGCTTGCTACCGGGGTAACGGCCCCGATCATAGGGCGTGGTTCTGTGACCCTCAAGTTAGGGTCGGTAAGGAGGGAGATAGATGTTTGGGTGGCGGAGGTGTGCGACCCATGTTTAATAGGGTTGGACCTGTTGACTGCCAGCGGTTGTAAAATCGACTTGTGCCGGGGGATCCTGCAGGTGGGAGTAGAAGAGCTGCCGTTAGGGGGAGTGAGCACGGCCGAGAGAGCGGAGCTGGAGGCTTCCGAGGCCGTGACCATCCCCCCAAGGGCCGAGGCGATAGTGCCGGCCCGGTGGGCAGCTCGCCCAACATGGCAGGAGTCCTGCGGCCTGGTCGAACCGGTGGCAGCGCAGTCCATACCGGGTTTAATCGTGGGCCGCACCCTTGTAAAAACGGACAGACCGGTAGTGGCCGTCCGAGTAGTAAATGTGAGTACAGAACCACGCACTATAGTAAGGGGCACGAGGGTAGCTGGCTGCACCCCAGTTGAGGAAGTCGCGACAGTGAGGGGCGAGAACGTCCAGCCGAGCCGACCCCGGGGGGAGCCTTCAATAACAAGTAGGAATTGGCCCGAGCCCATTTGCGAGATGGTAAATCGTAGTAGCGTAGAGTTGGGAGGTACCCAGAGGGAGGCCTTACACAAACTGGTTGGGTCCCATTTGGACCTCTTCTCCCTGTCCACCGAGGATATTGGACGTACGGGCCTGGTGAAACATCAGATCCACACCGGTGAGGCCCGGCCTATTCGTCAGGCCGCCCGACGGCTCCCTTGGAGCAAGAGGGCGGAAGCTGACGAGCAGGTTGCAAAAATGCTCGACGCAGGTGTGATCGAGCCCTCGGGAAGTCCTTGGATGTCACCTGTTGTGCTGGTCAAAAAGAAGGATGGGACCACGCGGTTCTGCGTGGACTATCGCCAGCTAAACAACGTGACACTCAAGGACTCATATCCCCTGCCAAGGATTGATGACACCCTCGATGCCGTTGCGGGCTCAAATTGGTTCACAACTTTGGACCTCAAGAGTGGGTATTGGCAGGTGGAGATGGATAGGGCAGGGAAGGAGAAAACGGCATTTTCCACAGGTAAGGGACTGTAT
This sequence comes from Myxine glutinosa, assembly GCF_964187855.1. Lineage (NCBI taxonomy): Eukaryota > Metazoa > Chordata > Myxini > Myxiniformes > Myxinidae > Myxine > Myxine glutinosa. The sequence continues at coordinate 85,368,292 of NC_136266.1, forward strand.
CAGTTTACTGTGATGCCGTTTGGTTTGTGTAACGCCCCCGCCACCTTTGAGAGATTGATGGAGCATGTACTAGGCGGCATGCCATGGCAATCATGCCTGGTGTACCTGGATGACGTCCTGGTACATGCCCAAACGTTCCCCCAGGCACTAGCTAATTTGGACCAGGTGTTCGGGTGCCTCAGACAGGCAGGGTTGAAGCTGAACCCGAGTAAGTGCACTTTGTTTGCAAGAGAGGTGGCCTATCTAGGTCACGTGATTGGCCGCGAGGGGGTAAAAACAGACCCAGACAAAATTAAAGCGGTAGAGGAGTGGCCCGCACCACGTACCATCAAAGAGGTGCGGGGATTTTTGGGACTCTGCTCCTACTACCGGCGCTTTGTGGCGAAATTTGCGGAGTTGGCCCGTCCCCTCCACCGGCTTACGGAGAAGGGGACGCGATTTAATTGGACACGGGAGTGCCACGAGGCCTTCCAAAAATTGAAGGGGTGTCTAACATCCGCACCCCTTCTAGCTTACCCCACTAGTGACGGGACATTTACCCTGGACACGGATGCGAGCCAGGAAGGATTGGGCGCAGTTTTGTCTCAGACACAGGAGGGCGTGGAGAGAGTGATTGGTTATTATAGTCGGGCCTTAAGTAGGCCCGAGAGAAATTATTGCGTCACTCGCAAAGAGTTATTGGCTATGCTGGCTGCCATGAACCATTTCCACCCGTACTTGTACGGGCGGAAATTTTTGGTTAGAACTGACCATTCCTCCTTGCAATGGCTCCTTCGGTTCAAGGAACCGGAGGGCCAAATTGCAAGGTGGTTGGAAAAGTTGCAGCAGTACGATTTTGATGTGGCCCATAGGGCCGGGAAGGCCCATGGTAATGCGGACGCACTCTCTCGGCGTCCTTGTCTGGGGGAAAACTGTAAATTTTGTGCGAGACACGAGGAGAGGGAGCAATTGGGCGATTCCGCCCCGATTCTCGTCGTCCGGGCAACCCGGGTGAGAGGGCCAATTTTGCCACTAACCGCGGACGAGGAATTTGGAGAGTTGGCTTGGAGCACGGCCCAGCAGGAGGATCCTGTTCTGGGGCCGGTGTTCCAATGGATCAAATTGGGGCAAAGACCAAAGGGGGAAGAGGTCACCCCCCTCGGGGCGCAGACAAAGGCATATTGGGCTCAGTGGCAGACCCTGGAATTGAAAGGCAACATCTTGTATCGCAAGTGGGTGGAGGTTCCCTCTGATCGAACTTCCTGGCTGGTGATAGTCCCTGACAAATTCAAGAACGTCATATTGCAACAGGTGCATGGTACCCGCTCCGGCGGCCATTTGGGCAGGACAAAGACAATATCTCGGGTCCGCCGGAGGTTCTATTGGGTGAATATGGGGCGCGACATACAGGACTGGTGTCGGAGATGCGACGCCTGTTCTGCCAAAAAGGGACCAGCACGGAGGATGAGGGCCCCCCTTCAATTACATCAGGTGGGGGCCCCCCTTGAGCGGGTGGCTATGGATATTCTAGGACCGCTGCCCCGCACCCGCCAAGGTAATAAGTATATCCTCGTTGTAATGGACTATTTCACCAAGTGGCCGGAGGCCTACGCCCTCCCCAACCAAGAAGCAGGGGTGGTAGCGCAGGCCTTCGTGGAAGGATTTGTGTGCCGGCATGGGATTCCACAGGAGTTGCACACCGACCAGGGACGAAATTTTGAGAGCAAATTGCTAAAAGATGTGTGCAGTCTCCTGTCAATTCGGAAAACCAGAACAACGCCTTTAAGACCTCAATCTGACGGGATGGTGGAAAGATTCAATCGAACTCTAATCCAACAACTGGCACTGTTCACCACCACCCGTCAGGATGACTGGGACGAACATCTCCCTTACTTGCTCATGGCCTACCGAACCAGCCAGCACGGGGCCACCGCATGCAGTCCAGCGTTGCTTATGTATGGGCGGGAGTTACGGGCTCCCGCCGACTTGCTATGCGGTCCCGTGCCAGACACAGTGGTTAACCCGCCGAGGGAGGGGTACGCACGTCACCTAGAGGAAGGCATGGAGCTAGTCCATGCCTTCGCCCGCCGCCAACTCCATCTGGCGGGGGAAAAGATGAAGCGCAGGTACGACGACCGGAGCCAGGGGAGTCAATACGCTCCGGGGATGAAGATTTGGTTCTTTAATCCCCGGAGGCGGAAGGGAAGGTGCCCAAAACTCACCTCCCCCTGGCAAGGCCCAGGAGTCGTCCTGTCGCAAATCTGTGACGTGGTCTTTAAGATCAAAATGGGGCCACGAGCCCTCCCTCGGATCGTCCACGCCGACCGGATAAGACCTTACACCGGCGAGCAGGCGCCCCCGTGGATCGCCTCGGCTTTAGATGCCGAGGCGGGACCCAGTACCTCTGAATAAGGGGGGCTTATTAGTGCCAGAGGACTGGGGGATTGAGGAGCGATAGGCCCGGTGGGAGAGGGTGGCATCCCTGCCACCTTTCCCATGTGTGGGGGCAAAGGAGCAATAGATTATGGGGTGTATGGCAGTGAAAACTAGCCCGGGTGGGTTAGGATATGGTGTGTAGGGATCTAGAGAAGATGACATTAGGTGACGTTAAGTTTAGTTAGTGACTGATACCTGTAGTGGGGACGCAGGTAGATTAGTATGGATGATAATGACGAGGGAGCGCAATAGTTTAAAGGGACGACTGGGAAGCGCAAGTTTCAGAAGGGAGTAGTTAGCTGAGATGATGCTGTGTGTGTGAGAATTGAACAGGTGTGATTGCACAGGTGTGCAACTGGACAGGTGTGTGGAGCAGTGTATGAGTAATGAGTGTGTGGATCAGCGCGAATGCGCTTGGGGAGAGAAGGGTGCAGGTGGCACCAGGTGTGAGAGCACAGGTGTGCAAGTACAGGGGTGTGGAGAGAGTTGGAGTAAGTGGTACGGAGTGGTGTGCATGGTGCGAAGGTGTGGATGGGGAAGAGTGGACCCCTTTCACGAGTACCCGGGGCGGGTAGTGTAAGTGTTAGGTAGAGGGTGCAGGTAAATTGTGGTTGGATATTGGCATTTGTGGTGCGGTTGCAGAATGGTGTTGTGAATGGGTGCATTAGTGTTGTGGAAATGGCTGGGCGTGTAGCCTGTTAGTGTGTGTAGTTGGTTGGGCACTCCACCACTGTGAGGATGTCGGCCAGGTGAGGCCGCAGGTGGGCTCTGGGAGCCGGTAGTTGTGAGTGGGTGCCTGAGGATCCCGGGTGTGGATCGGGCAGCCCAGTGCCAGAGAGGGCACGGAGTGGGGAGAGAGCCAGAGGGCCTTCCCCAGGTAGTTAGGTTAGGGTGAGGAGCAGGTAAGCTCGGAGGCAACTGCAGTGGTGGAGGTGTGCAGGTGGGTAGACCCACTGGGAGAGGTACACGCCGCAGCCCAGAAATTGTGCGAGGGCACCGGGAGATGAATCGGGGGAGTGAGACCCCAAATTGAAAAGCACCACAGGTTGGCCAATGGGAATTGGTTTTTAGAACCCATAGAGTAAGAGGGCCAATGGTTTGGCCGGAGAAAGACCCCGGGTAGTGTAAAGTTGTTAAAGTCATTTAGGAAATAGTTAGGATTGAAGAACCTGTCGCACCATACGCAGCCACTTACCTGTGGTGATGATGATGACTCCACACCTGTGTTTTCTTTGTTTTGTTGCAGGAGATGAATCGCTGTGTGGATTTGTGAGACGCATCACGACGTGGATGAGACATTGGGGTGATTCCATCTCTCCCTCCCTAGGAGGGACTGATGATGAATTGGTAATGGCAAATTATGATGTTGAGTTGGAGATGGCAAATTTTGATGAGAGTTGAAAATGGCAAATTTGATTGGTTAGGAGGGAGAGAAGACGAATTTGGTATATGGGAGGAACGGGGAAGACAGTAGGGATGTTTGTTGATTTGTAAAGTAGATGTTTATGGGTAGTGTTGTGTTTTGTGGATACAGTAAGGGGTAAGGGAGGGGCCATGTAGGTTACCTGGTTGGGGGGGGGGGGCGTACGATAGGAACGTACCTGTCTCACCTGGTTCCCATGTGCCCCCAGTGTGCATCACCTTACATTGCGTGCACTTTTGCGCCCTTACCACCTTACTCACTTGTCTGCTTCTTTTGTCTCCCACCTCCGAGGATCTGGCTTTGGGGTAGAGAGAGAGGAGAGAGAGGTGCTGGCTGCGCAGTTGTGGGCCTGCACTTTCGCTGTTTGCTGCCGGGATCGATACAACATATGGACCGCAATGTTTGTGGCCACCCACAATGGACCGCAGTTCGTTTGCGGCCAAGCACCACCCGGGGATGGACCTATGGATCAACGTGGCACCTATGCCATACAGGTGAACCACTAATAGTTAACACCACCAAGTGCACCACAAGAAGAGCAAGAGACACCTGCAGGGTTAGGGGTTGTCGAATTTATTTTTATACCAATGAACAATGGTGACTGCACCGGATGGTGCTGACTGTGTGGTGGGGTGGTGCTTTTGATGCTGGGAAAGGGTGCTCTGCACGTTATTAAAGGCCGTCGGCCACAGAGCACTCGTGGGTTGGTGTATCGATGCTGGCAAGCGCGCTCTCTCTATGCATAACATCTGCATGTGTTCCTCCAAAAACAGGTCCTGGATCGTAGTGTAAATAGCAGCGTAGTCGTGTAAATAATGCTCCCTACCGGCTGTATGTGTAGTTTGCGAATTCTTTCCGGATTCGGTTATCCTGTGGGTGTGTTTCTGTGAGGAGAAGGGTGCAACGTCGCAGGGGGACATATTTACTCATTTGTGAATATCTGTAAAACTGTCGCACTCAGGGTAGAGTTAATAGTAGAGGGAACTACATTGCGTGCCACACTAAAGTAGGTAAAAATTTATCGGGTCGGGACGCCCCGAGGGTAGAGAAGGGTGCAATGTTGCGAATATGGAATTTGGCCTCCATATCCGCTTGTAAATATTCCCCTATTTTCTCCAATACTCCCCAACTTTCCCCAGTCCCCCATTCCCTAGTCCCATTGCATGTAAATAACAATCAGTAGAGCCGACCTTCCCCTTATTCCCCCATTAAATGTCGTGCCCAGGTCCACCGCACCACACGTAGACAACTTTCGGACATCTTCCTAGTTATTCTTATTCTATGTCAGTTAAGGCCTCGTCTCCATTAATTATGACTCTTCGTTGCACCAGAATGTGATTATATGGCATCAGTAGTGAGTTTAGGACCTTTCCCATACCTCCTCCCATCTTCTTCCCCAAACAACAACAATAACAACAACTACAACAACAATTACAACAACAACAGAGGAGATGGCGGCGGAGCGGGGGAGGATGCGTCCTCACACCGGCTCGATTAGCTCCAGACCATGCGCTCCACGGGGTTACCCCGAAGGGGCTGGCTGTCAGCTCCTCGTCAGGGGCGGAGCCAGTAACCCCCCCCGCACGCACCCAATGAGAAGCAACGTGCCGATTCCACGAGGCGGAGCTAACGAGCCGAGGGCGTGTCACTCCCCGCCGGATATACGCAGCCGCTTGCCGGACGTGACGTCAGATGCGCCTCAGCTTGGAGACTGGAGAGAGAAGCCACCGCCACCCCCAGCGCGACGATACCTCCCCGCATCTCTGGACCGGACCGAGTCGATTCTGCCTTGAGCCAAGAGTGCACCTTGAGCCATCGCGACCTGCCTTTCCTTTTCATCAACCCCCGTGTGAGTCAGCATTTTGTCCCGTGTGTCTGTCGTCTGTCCGGGGTTAATATAAGAGTGTGTCTAAGTGCCTGTCTTCCTGTAATATACCTCTAGCCCCTGTAATCTAACCTTTTTCCGTACGAATATACTTGAGAATCGAAACGTTGGTGTCGTATTGTGTGATTGTAATCCAGCCGGGTGTCTTCTTTTTCTTATTGAGCCAGCGTAGCGCGACTTCGTCGACGTTCGAGTACAATCGGGTAATTTGTGCGGACACGACCGCCATTCCGCTCGGCCCACCTTAACATCAAAGTCGTGTCTGTAACAATATATTATTGGATTTGCAGGCCAAACAAAAAAAAAGGAAATCTCACTGATGGTATATATATATATATATATATATACATATATATATATATATATATATATATATATATATATATATATATATGTGTGTCTGCATGTCTGTATGATTGTGGCATTGTAATCATGATCATATATGGGCAACATTGTCTGCATTCTACTAGAAATAATGATCATATGTGGAAGTGACACTCAGATAATGCAAAGAAAACTACCTGGCACATGAGGTGGCTATTTGTTCTATCTCACATGTGCCATAACCACACTCAAGCACTCTCGCGTGCAGGTGGATTGCAGGTGGTAACATTCCCAGGGATGCATTGATCTATGGAAGGTTCGTGTTGTGTATGTGTGTGTGTGTGTGCGTGTGTGTGTGTGTGTGTGTGTGTGTGTGTGTGTGTGTCGTTGGTTGTTATCTCCATTTGCGGGTTTCAGAAGGTGGAATGTAGTCCTCCCAGGACCTAAAGAATCCATATCCTCTTCAGTAAGGGATCACGGTTCACGGACCAAGCTGTTCAACATTTTCAGAGTTTTGTTGCGAGGGCTCTTTTCATGATCGTCGACGAATCCCGGATTGCCTTCAATTGCAGTTCATTTGTGGTAATATTCCCGGGGAAGGTTTTTAAAATCTAATTGAGATTGAGGTTCTTCTTTATCATTCCAGTTGCTCCAATTATCACTGGGACAATTGTTATCACTGGTACAAAATCAATTTCTTGATTTCTGCATTGTTTAGTGTGTGTGTGTGTGTGTGTGTGTGTGTGTGTGTGTGTGTGTGTGTGTGTGTGTGTGTGTGTGTGTGTGTGTGTGTGTGTGTGTGTGTGTGTGATAAATGTTACGTTAAAAAAAAAAAACAGAAAATTACATATATATATATATATATATATATATATATATATATATTGTATATATATATATAAATATATATATATATATATATATATATATATATATCAAATTATAATTGAAGTTTTCAGTTATATTTATAATGAATATTTATATATTTATAATTAATATTTCAGTTTTTTCTTTTTCAATAAATTTGCCAAACTTTCTAAAATCCTGTTTTCTCCTTGTCATTATGGGGTATTGAGTGTAGATTGATGAGGGAAAAAATGAATTTAAACGATTTCAGCATAAGGCTGCAACATAACGAAATGTGAAAAAAGTGAAGGGGTCTGAATACTTTCTGAATGCACTGTATGTATGCATACATGTTTATATTGATAGTGTCTGACCACGTTGAGGATTGAACCCAGAATAGACCACTCAAAGTTGAGCATGCTGTCAATTTGGCATTAACATATTGTTACGTTTGTGGAGGTAGGTAATGAAATACCTCAGTGAAGACAGGATTATGTAAATTCGCATGGACTGTGTGACGTGAAGAAGAAGCCCACCTCGATGTAACTAAGTTAGGAATCTGCATAGAATAAGATTGTATATGTGTCTCCATATGAGAGGTCGAGCTATGCTAATTAGGTAGGGCTTAAGGATAATCCCCAGTGTGCCCCTGTGATTTTTCCCTTTTGTTTCATTTCCTCAAAACTCAGCCAGCTAAGCAATCGGCCCCATTGTTGCAACAACGGCCATTAAACCGACATTGCCGACAGTAACCAGCACATTCCATTGGGCAAGTAAACTCCGCCCCATGACCACCAACGTCATCTGAACATTCCCGAAGGACATCTAGACTCCGCCTCCAAGGACACGTGGAAGAGAAACCATGCCCTGAGCTTCGTGACTGGTTAAGGAGCCATGGGATGATGTAATGGGACATCAGGTTTTGTCAGGAAGTGATGTCAGCAAGGGACAAGGGAAGGAGAGTCCCTCCTCCTTCACTCTCTCTTGTTCTGGCTATCATCTCGAGTGGGCGCTGTTGTCCCGGGTGCGCTGATGAGGAGATGTGTCGGGGCTTTGGAAAATTTGCAACGTTTGAGGAGGGGGTCTTGTTGACTGTGGTGCTTTTCTGGGGAGGAGAGAGCCACGTCTCGCTTTGCGGTGGAAGCGAGGAAGGGCCGGTTAGCTGCTCGCCCACGCCTGGGCGTTTTCGGCACCATTTGTTGGAGCATTTCCTGCGAGGGTGGCTACACCGACTTCCAATGACCATCAGGCTCCTAGAGGCCATTTGAGACGCTGAGTGCCGGCCGGCTTAAAACATTTATTTTTATTTAACCTTTCCCCTTGTGTGTTTTTGTGTTTGAGTGGAGATGTCTCACTGTAGGATTTATTTGACCTCAACATTCATTTTATTTCTGTGCCGTAAATTCATTAAATTTATTGTTGTGCATTTCATTTCTTGTATTGTGGATTTTCCTTGTCATGTGTGTAAATTTGTTTGTGGGTTCAAGAAACAAAAACTCTGTGGCGGCCGTCAGATCAGATAAGGTTTCCGGCCTCTCCCGCGCGGGCCAAAGATACTTCCGCCAAGTTTCGAAATACGCCTTGGAGTAAAGCTCGTTTCGGCTATCCATGGGGATCTTAATCCCTGGCAACATGACAATATACTGTACATATAAATGGAGGCATACAAATAGAATAAATTAACTGGATGGGCTGACAACAGGGATCATAAGTAATGAAACATCCCAAAGGTGGAACCTGGCTCAGAGGCCTGTTTATCTTAATGGTATTATAGGATCTTAAAAGCAATAAGCATGTGGAAAAGATGTTATGTGGGGGAGGGAGGAGTGAGTTAGGTTAACGTAGACTGTTAAATTGTAGAACATGTAAAAATAGTGGTTCAACGCTGAAAGATTTTGCAACTGTATGGTCTCAGGAGTAAGTCTCACAAGAAGTGATATTAATATCGTTCAATTAAAAGTGTGGTGAGCAAAACCAAGAAAGCAGCCAACATAGTCACATGTGCTGTGGAACGGAGGTGTAAAATTATGGTCCTTGTGGAGGAGAACAAAGCAGATGAAATTCACAGGAGACTGTCTGCACAGTGTCTGGCAATGCATGTCTTTCACATTGTTGTGTTTAAATGGTTCAATGCATTTGAAAATGGCCATGAATTTGTGAACGATCCTGATAATTCTTACCTGCGTACAGATGGTGCAAATATCGAACGTGTTGAACAAATAATTTTGGAGCATCAACAGATCATTTTACGCGAAATTTGAAGTCTTGTATGTGTAGAAGTGTGGAAGTGCCCATTCATTCTGAGATGACGTTCAACAAAGTAGTATAAGGTGGAGACAGAATAGCTTCAGGTTTGATTAAAAGGAAACTTGAGTGGCCATTTCAGCACATTTGCAGAGGGGGGTTCGTTTTTGAAGAAGAATGTGGCATTTCATGAGACTTGCGTCCATCATTTCACACCAGAGTATTTCGAAATTTACCTCACTAGGAGAGCCAACTGTTACTGTTACAACACTCTGGAGGTCTAATCATGGTATTTCCGACATTACTAGATAGTGTAGAAAGAAGAGCAGAAAATAAGTTTGTAATTAAACGCGAGAGACATTCTTGGTCCCTCACCACCAAAATACAAAACGCCCAGACATCAACAGGACAACTTATTGCAAAGTGTTTTTGGGGACTTTATGGTTTAATTAATGTGGAACTTCTTGAACATATAAAAATCATGACTACGCAGTACTGCACTACAATAACTTGTTATACAATGGAGTGAGACGAGCATTATGTCGATGACAAGTATCCTATCTCAGGGTGATGACTTTACCGAATTCCCCTCACATAGTAAGTGTCACCTCTACCACTCTGGAGGAGATAGGTTGGTAATTTCCAAACTGTCCTTCATAAAGTGCACAACCTGTCATCAGGTGAATTGAACCGATTTGGAGCATTCAAAGAGCAACTGGGTCGCGTTTGCAAATGATGAAGACATTGACGCGATCATCCTGAAATGACTGTGTCCCAGTTCAAAATATTCCGATGCAGATGACATCAAGACATTATCAATTAGGTGGGACAAGCATGTCCCGGTAGCGGGGGCATACCTTGAAAAACAGGTGACGATTAATCACCTTCAAAAAACTTTTCGACTTTTGAAGATAAAAAGTCCACATCAACCTTTAAATGTCCTGTAATTATATTGTAGTATTGAATTGTATTATATTGTATAATATATTGTATTATATTACATTATATTGCATTATATTGTATTATACGACTACATGTATTTTAATATCAGGCATGAGGTGTGATGATAATGAATTCACTTGATATTCAGGAGACTGTGTCCTAATGTGTGGCCATCATGAAAGTGAGCCAAAGTCATCAAAATGTTAAAGCAATAAATGAAAAAGGAAAGGTTATACCTCTGCTGTGAATTTGAAAATTTTCCCAATGAGAAATTAAACAGTGAGTGTTGCGGATAGCACAGATACCAAATGATTACATTTACAGAACAAAATTCATACAAATTTAAATATGAAGGCCATTACTCACACCTCTTTGCTTAATCCTGAAGTTCAGTCAATTCCGAGTCCAGTATTCAGCTCCCTTTGTTTAGATTTCATTGAGCGAGCGCTCTTGGACACAGAATTACGCTACCAGCCGGTCAGGGTTAGCAAGGTTGGCGAATGCCTTTGAGATACACACAGACATTGGCACATCGTGCTGACTTGTTGCTTATACACTTGAAGCAGCAACACCGACAAATCAATAATCTTTGAGGATGAATAGATGGATATGCACGTGGAATAATCTTGGGAACCCTGGATAGCTGTGGATCTCAGGGCAATTAGCTCCTCACACCCTTCACTATCGTTTCATTCCCAAGCAATGATGTCAGCTCAACGGTATCCTTAAAAAAAAAAAAGGTGTCATTCTAAAAAAATTCAAACAAACACATTAGTGTAGTGTTTGGGGGTTATTTTGAGGATATTTTAACTTCCTATTTGCTTTGCCCTTATTCTGGGGGAGGGTGTTGAAAAACCTCATGGTATGGTCATAACCACTTTGCTAATAAGGCACAAAAATATTTTACAGAGTCGGTCGCCAATTGATCATCATACACAGGCACACCTATGAGTACATCAAAAACCTTTTCTTTTTGAAAATACTTGGGCTAAGGCTCATAATAGAGCTGGCGTGCGCGCACACACACACACACACACACACACACACACACACACACACACACACACACACACACACACACACACACACACACACACACACACTGACGAGACAAACACTTAACACAGCCACGAGGCTTGGAGGAAGTGCCGTCACTTGCATCAATTCCTGGGATACTCTGGGTACCAGTGACATCATAACAATGGCGCCGCTTTTCTCACCGTACTCAGCGGGGCATTTCCTCAAGAGGAATTTCCTCTTCCCCATGGATGCCAACCTGATTATAAAAATGAATGTTTGAGGTAGGACAAGCAGTTACGTTCATGTGTGTAGGGAAAAGAAAATGAAGTGGCATAAAGACAATAAAATTATTGCAACGACCGATGTTGACAAGAAAGGGGAAACGTAAACATACGATTTGTCAACACAACTGCAACACATTGTGGGATTTCGACCCATTAAAGTTAAATAGGTTCCTATGGGATATGGTGTGCTGATAAGACCTGCCTTTCATGTCCGACGAGAAAGGAATGTAAAACGAAATCAGAAATGGAATTTTTACAGAGAATTTGAACCACAAACCATATTTTAGAATATTCTGCAAAAGAATGCAAACAAGGAGAGCACCTGCACATGCGGCAGGTACAACAGAGGGAGACAAAAGTGGCTTTGAACTCTATTCGTTGCACCCACCATATCTCTCTCCCTCCGATCGTTGTGGAATGCTGTGCCGTTTTTTTTTTTGTTTTTTTTGTATACTGAATCGAGGCTCGCGAAAGAGCTAACATTTACTTCACAAACAAATCAACCAGACAAACAAAATATATAAAAAGAGGGAAAGGAAGACAAGATGGGGAGCGAAGGGGAAGCACACAAACGCAACATTTGAGAGCAGGGAGATGTGTGGGAGGGAGAGGGCTTGGGGGGAGGAGGCGTGGGAAGGGGGGGGGGGGTGGGAGAAGTATAAAACACAAGGACACCAAGGACTTCCAGGACAGAAGTTGGTATTTCAAAAAAGGAGAATTGGGGTGAAATTAGCTGGGGTAGAAAAGATCAAGGTTTTGGATGGGGGAAGATAAGAGATGGTGGTTAACAGCTGTTTTAAAGACCTGGAGGGTGGAGTGGGATTGAAGAGAGTGAGGGAGTTTGTTCCAGAGGTGGGAGAAAAGAGGAATGAAGGAGTGAAGGTGAGCAAAGAGTCTTGATTTTGGCAGTATAACCATAAGAGGGTTGCAGGCAGATCTTGTGCGACCTGTAGGAATATTTGCGGGACAGAGCCCAGAGAGAGCTGGGGGGGGGCAAGGCCAGAGAGGAGTCGGTAGAAGATGGAAAGACCACCAACCTGCCTGCGGTGAGTGAGTGAGAGGCCCTTGGAGTTAGCTTCATCGCGGGAGATTCCAATGATTCTGAACGTTTTGGTTTCAACAGCGTGAAGACGAGCTAGGTGTGAGGCAGGAGCACCAGCCCAGAGGGGAGAGCAGTATTCCATTGAGCTGCGGATGAAAGCCTTGTGTGTGGTGAGAGGAGCTCAGGAGTGCCAAGGAAGGACTTCGCACGACGGAGGATGCCCAGTCGGCGACTGGCTTTGGACGCCAGATTTGAAATGTGGTTTTCCCAGGAAAGATCATGGCAGATAGTTAGACCCAAAAGCTTGAGTGACAGAACTTCTTGGAGAGGATTATTCAGAAAGTGGATGGGAGGGTTGTCCAGTCGGTCTTTTTGGAGAGACATCGTAAGAGTGTGAGATTTGTCAGGATTGAAAGACATGTTCCACTTGTTTGCCCAGTCTGTGATTTTGTCCAGGTCTGCAGAGAGTGAGGAGGCTGCAGACTGCCGATCTGAGGGATGAAGAATGGAGCGACAGAGAGTAGAGTCATCAGCAAAGAGATAGGAAGGATTTTCAAGAGAGTCAGAGAGATCATTGATGAAGACCAGAAAAAGCACAGGGCCCAGAACACTGCCTTGGGGAACTCCAGCCTGAACAGGAAGAGGAGATGAGAGAAACCCATTTGGCTACAATGGAAGAACAATTTCAGCACAAATTGCCCGTTGCCTCAAATAGTTGCATTCCCAAATGCCCCCGTCATATTTACTGGCAATTCCCAAACTGGTCTCCATGTGACGCATAAATGACGCATTCCTTGCAGAAATGATATCTTAGATTCACTTGAGGACACTCATGTGTCGGTAGAAAATTACAGGATGGAAAGGAGACTTACACAAAATCAGTTGTAGGATTGTGCTAGAATCACAAAAGGATGAAAAGAGCTTTAACTCTGGCATTTATCCTTGACTGCGGCGCAGCCATGCACAGTATGCATTGGGAATACTGATGTGTCTTTTTCGGATGTGAACAGCCACTGTTGGAACCTCTACGTGTAGCTACATAAAATTCTCTCCCACCTTGTCCTCAGCTTGACAAGTGCCAAATTAGCACAAAAATCACACCTGCCTACTGCTCTTAAAAGAAAAGAAAGAAAGAAAGATGAAATCAGGTTTCAAACAAGAAGGAGCTTCAACTGTGGCATGAAAAAGTAATAAATTATCCAGAAATTATCGGTGTGCCTTGCTCGTTTCACCTGGTCTTTTTAATTGAGGAAGCGACAAGTCTGAACTCAAAAGAAAAGTTATTCTACGTTGAATTTTGTTAATAAATTTCATATTAGAATAAATTCAGCAGGAGGAACGAACATTTAAAAAATAACACTTCACAAATTATTATTCAAGATTCGAGCTTAAAGTTGGTGGGAGGCTTTACTCCTATGAGAACTGTGTTTGGTGATACAGTGGCATGCAATTACATTAATGTTTGATATGGCTTCACAGGAACACTCTGCTGGTCAGAAGCATCTCTGTTGAACTTCCATGAAAACCAAAGGGAGGAGGAGCTTCTTCTGTGGCAGAGAGAACATGCAGGCCGGCACTCTTTATCAGGATGGGTGTGACGGAGATGGACGGCTATTTGCACAATCCACAGCCAACATGGTCAGTCTGTGTGATAAGGTCGTTGACTTTACTTGCCTTGTGTGGAGGAATTTCACCGTGCTGTCACCTGTCTCCAACAGCCGACATATCTGGGCCCGCTATGCACCCATACTGTCTCAATCACTAAAAGTGGGCACACTTTTCCTGCCCAGATCACAGAAATATGAGGACAGGCTTTGGCTATAACACAAACTTGGTATAAAATATACAGTATGTAAGAGTATGTATGTATGCATGTGTCTTTCACTAAGGAGAGTCTTCCGTCTGGCCACTCTGCCATAAAGCCCAGATCGGTGGAGTGTTGCAGTGATGGTTGTCCTTCTGGAAGTTTCTCCCATCTCCACACAGGATCTCTGGAGCTCAGCCAGAGTGACCATCGGGTTCTTGGTCAACTCTCTTACCAAGGCCCTTCTCCCCCGATTGCTCAGTTTGGCCGGGCGGCCAGCTCGAGGAAGAGTCCTCGTTGTTCCAAACTTCTTCCATTTAAGAATTATGGAGGCCACTGTGCTCTTGGGAACCTTCAATGCAGCAGACATATTTTTTGTAGGCTTCCCCAGATCTGTGCCTCGACACAATCCTTTCTCTGAGCTCTGCAGGCAGTTCCCTTCGACCTCATGGCTTGGTTTTTGCTCTCATATGCATTGTCAGCTGTGAGACCTTATATAGACAGGTGTGTGCCTTTCCAATTCATGTCCAATCATTTGAATTTACCACAGGTGGACTCCAATCAAGGTGTAGAAACATCTCAAAGATGATCAAGGGAAATGGGAGGCACCTGAGCTAAATTTCAAGTGTCATAGCAAATGGTATGAATACTTATGTAAATGTGATATTTCAGTTTTTTTTTTTAAATAAATTTGCAAAACTTTCTAAAATCCTGTGGTATTGAGTGTAGATTGATGAGGGAAAAAATGAATTTAAACGATTTCAGCATAAGGCTGCAACTTAACAAAATGTGAAAAAAGTGAAGGGGTCTGAATACTTTCTGAATGCACTGTATATATATATGTATGTATGTATGTATGTATGTATGTATGTATGTATGTATGTATGTATGTATGTATGTATGTATGTATGTATGTATGTATGTATGTATGTATATATATATATATATATATATTGTTGCGAATATGGAATTTGGCCTCCATATCCGCTTGTAAATATTCCCCTATTTTCTCCAATACTCCCCAACTTTCCCCAATCCCCCATTCCCTAGTCCCATTGCATGTAAATAACAATCAGTAGAGCCGACCTTCCCCTTATTCCCCCATTAAATGTCGTGCCCAGGTCCACCGCACCACACGTAGACAACTTTCGGACATCTTCCTAGTTATTCTTATTCTATGTCAGTTAAGGCCTCGTCTCCATTAATTATGACTCTTCGTTGCACCAGAATGTGATTATATGGCATCAGTAGTGAGTTTAGGACCTTTCCCATACCTCCTTCCATCTTCTTCCCCAACAATTACAACAACAACAGAGGAGATGGCGGCGGAGCGGGGGAGGATGCGTCCTCACACCGGCTCGATTAGCGCCATAGACCATGCGCTCCACGGGGTTACCACGAAGGGGCTCCTTGTCAGCTCCTCGTCAAGGGCGGAGCCTGGTAAACCCCCCCGCACGCACCCAATGAGAAGCAACGTGCCGATTCCACGAGGCGGAGCTAACGAGCCGAGGGCGTGTCACTCCCCGCCGGATATACGCGGCCCCGCGCCGGATGTGACGAGAGATGCGCACCCAGCTTGGAGAAGGAAAGCCACCTGCGAGCGCTGAGAGAGATGCGCACCCAGCTTGGAGAAGGAAAGCCACCTGCGAGCGCTGAGAGAGATGCGCACCCAGCTTGGAGAAGGAAAGCCACCTGCGAGCGCTGAGTCAGATGCGCCCCCAGCTTGAGCAGACAAGACGCCATCCGAGCGCTGCGACCTCCCCGCATCTCTGGACCGGACCGAGTCGATTCTGACCTTTGAGCCCAGGTGCACCTGGAGCCATCGATCCTGCCTTTCCTAGCCATCAAACCCCCGTGTGAGTCAGCCGTTGTCCCGTGTGTCTGTCGTCTGTCCGGGGTTAATATAAGAGTGTGTCTAAGTGCCTGTCTTCCTGTAATATACCTCTAGCCCCTGTAATCTAACCTTCCGCCTTAATATAACCTCCTCCGGAGGTCTTGAGAACTGAACCCCTGGTGTCGTATTGTGTTATTGTAGTCCAGCCGGGTGTCTTCTTTTTCTTATTGAGCCAGCATCGCGCGACTTCGTCAACGTCGAGTATAGTCGGGTAATTTGTGCGGACACGACGGCCATTCCGCTCGGCCCACTTTAACATCAAAGTCGTGTCTGTAACAATTGGTGTCGGGAGTGAGATTCGAGGCCCGACCAAATTTTGAAAAAAAAAAACGAATAGAGGAAAAAAAAAAAAAATTTGGTCAAAATTTGGAGCGGCCGAAATTTGTTTTGTTTTACGAAACTCGAATTTTGCAAGTCGCGCTATGGCGGATCAAGACGGCTGGGGTCCGGTAGGGGAGAGTGAAGCAGGGTCGGTCCAGGACCAAATTGAGGGACATGAGGGACATGAGGAGAGCGAAACAGCGGGGGTAGCAGACGCGCGAAATGGCGCCTCGCACATAGCTACGGCGGCCGCACCCGCTGCACAAGTGGGAGGGATGGCCCAGATGCAGGTCCTCATGGAGCAATTTATGGCGCAAATGCAGGCGTCCCTCAAACTGCAGAGTAACCAATTGGGGAACCGGATGGATGCTCAGAGTGAGCAAATGAGGGTTGATAGTGAGCGATTGGAGGGCCAAATGAGGGTTAATAGTGAGCGATTGGAAGGCCAAATGAGGGTTAATAGTGGGCGATTAGAGGGCCAAATGAGGGGTACCGGTGAGGGATTAGAAAAGAAATTTGAGGGGTTAGACAACGGGATAAAAGAGGTGAAACATGGCTTAGAGGGGGTAGAAAATAGAATGGCTGCCCAGGAGAATCAGATAGAGGGAGTGAAAAATGGGTTAGAGGGGTTAGAAAACAGTATGGAAGGCAAATTGAGGGACATGAGGGACCAAGCGGAAAGGGAAGTTAAACAAATGGAGCAGCAGATAGAGGGGGTCAGAATGGGGGTAGAAACCAAACTGGATGCTCACAGGGAGGAAATGCAGCAGATGAGGGTGGCATCTGGGCAGGAGATGCAAGTGATGGGAGAGGAGATCAGAAGAGGAGTGAGTGAGGAGGTCGGAGGAGTGCGCGAGGAGGTGAGGCACTGTAAGGAGCACATGGAGAAGGAGGTGAGAAAGGGGACTGTAAAGTTACAAGGGGGCATAGAGGACCTGACGCAGGAGGTGGAGCAGCTGACGGTGGGACAGACGGAGTTAGTGGAGCAGGTTCAAAGGAACACTGCGGTATTAGGAGGTTTAAAGGCGACACAGAAAGAACTCAAAGATGACTTGGTAGCGACGAAGAGGGAATGTCAGATGGTACGAGAGGGACTGACAGCGAGGTTGGACGAGGTGGTAGAGGTAATGGAGACGAAGGACCGGCAGGTGAGGACGCACCTGGAAACGGTCAAGGTAGCCTTGGAGGACGAGCTTGAGGAGACGTACCGGGGAATAAAAGAGGTGAAGCACAAATTAGAAGAAGTGGAAGAAGGGATGAGCGAAATTAAGAAGCGACGGAGAGGGGATAAGAAAGAGATAAAAGAGGAGATAAAAGAATTGGTCCAAAGTCTGTGTTTGGATCGTGATGATGTGCTCATTAACCGGATGAGGGATTCGCAGGTGATGGAGGAGAAGCGAAGAGGAAGAGGACCCGGTGTAAGTGGTGACCAATATGGTCGTGCGTATGATGCGCCAGGGGATTTAAGAAGCTTGGGGGTCGAGATAGACCCGGGTGTTCGTGAGAGGCCACTGGTGAAGTGTGCGACAGGTCTGGTGTGCGAAAAAGGAGGTGTGCAAGAAAGTCCGACTCCGGGGTGTGTGAGGAAAAAGTGCGTGCCAAGGAGTGAGTGTGCTGGCGAGAGTGAGTCGGTCGTAACGCGTGTGCGAGGGGGCACATGGAAGCGCGGTGTGGTGAGTGTTACAGAGGGTGTGACGGGAGAGTGTGCGCAGGAGTGTGCGCGAGAAAGGTGTGTGACGGACAGGTGCATGAGGAAAGAGTGCGCTGTCAGAAGTAAGGAAGAGTGTCCACCTGTGGTGAGTGTTACAGAGGGTGTAACGGGAGAGTGTGCGTGAGAAAGGTGTGTGACGGACAGGTGCATGGAGAAAGAGTGTGCTGTCAAGAGTAAGGGTGAGTGCGTTGTCACGAGTGGAGGTGAGAGTAGTGAGAGTGACATGGAGCGTGAGTTAGTTGTGACAGGTGAGAGAGGATGTACACCTGGGATGGAAGGATGCACACCTGGAATGGTAGAGCGTGAGTGGGAATGCACGCTGGAGTTGGTGGTGAGGCACGTGGTTGGGTGTGCGAATGAGAGCACACCTGTGATTGTCACAGAGGAGGTGACCGAGGAGGGGGCGCGAAGAGGTGTATTGGTGAGGTGTGCGAGCGACGAATGTGTGCCAAAGTGTTCGGTGGTCAGGTGTGTGACCAAGGCTGTGAGTGGAATGAGTGTACCTGGGTGTGTAAGGAAAGGTACGAGGAGCATGGGCACGGCTGGATGTGTGAGCAAGGAACGGGCTGCGGGGTGTAAGCGTCCAGGTGAAGCATCGACGTTAGACGGGGTAGAGTTTAGAACGACTTATAGCCGAATCGGGCCCTCGGTGCGTGCCGGGCCTCGCTTTGAACGGCCGCGTCCAG
This sequence comes from Myxine glutinosa, assembly GCF_964187855.1. Lineage (NCBI taxonomy): Eukaryota > Metazoa > Chordata > Myxini > Myxiniformes > Myxinidae > Myxine > Myxine glutinosa. The sequence continues at coordinate 85,387,133 of NC_136266.1, forward strand.
GCTCCACTAGGCGGAGCTGGCAGCCCGATAGAAAGGGTCGTCATGGCGACCACTTTTTGGTGAGACGTGCCGGCAGGTCGAGATCGGGGCATTGGATGGCTCCACGCCGAGGTGGTGCGTGGGATCTCGGCACGGGTAAGCCCCCGTCCCTGCACCGAGTGCCGGACGCATCCAGCCGCTGGCACAAAACAACCAGCATCCATTGCTTGGCTTTACGAAGCCAGGCTTTGGACAGGAATTGGCGCACCGAGAGGCAGTAGTGAGTAGACTGGGTGATGAGGTTAGTGTTTTGGACCCAAAATTAGAGAAAAACAAAATTTGATGATTGGCAAGGGATTGGCAGTAGTGATTGGCAGATGATGGGCAGTGATTGGCAAATTTTTAATTTGTTGAAATTTGACGTGCAAAATTGATAGTGAGAGACCCCCGATGTGGTGGGATGGCAAATCCACCATCCTTCCCATGTGTGGGGCAAAGGAGCAATAGCTTATGGGGTGTATGGCAGTGAAAACTAGCCCGGGAGGGTTAGGATATAACGGTAGGGATCTAGAGAAGATGACCTTAGGTAACGTTAAGTTTAGTTAGTGACTGATACCTGTAGTGGGGACGCAGGTAGATTAGTGTGGATGATAATGACGAGGGAGCGCAATAGTTTAAAGGGACGACTGGGAAGCGCAAGTTTCAGAGGGGAGTAGTTAGCTGAGATGATGCCGTGTGTGTGAGAATTGAACAGGTGTGATTGCACAGGTGTGCAACTGGACAGGTGTGTGGAGCAGTGTGTGAGTAATGAGTGTTGTGGATCAGCGCGAATGCGCCTGGGGAGAGAAGGGTGCAGGTGGCACCAGGTGTGAGAGCACAGGTGTGCAGGTACAGGTGTGTGGAGAGAGTTGGAGTGAGTGGTACGGAGTGGTGTGCATGGTGCGAAGGTGTGGATGGGGGAAGAGTGGACCCCTTTCACGAGCACCCGGGGCGGGTAGTGTAAGTGTTAGGTAGAGGGTGCAGGTAAATTGTGGTTGGATATTGGCATTTGTGGTGCGGTTGCAGAATGGTGTTGTGAATGGGTGCATTAGTGTTGTGGAAATGGCTGGGCGTGTAGCCTGTTAGTGTGTGTAGTTGGTTGGGCACTCCACCACTGTGAGGATGTCGGCCAGGTGAGGCCGCAGGTGGGCTCTGGGAGCCGGTAGTTGTGAGTGGGTGCCTGAGGATCCCGGGTGTGGATCGGGCAGCCTAGTGCCAGAGAGGGCACCGAGTGGGGAGAGCGCCAGAGGGCCTTCCCCAGGTAGTTAGGTTAGGGTAAGGAGCAGGTAAGCTCGGAGGCAACTGCAGTGGTGGATGTGTGCAGGTGGGTAGACCCGCTGGGAGAGGTACACGCCACAGCCCAGAAATTGTACGAGGGCACCGGGAGATGAATCGGGGGAGTGAGACCCCAAATTGAAGAGCACCACAGTTTGGCCAATGGGAATTGGTTTTTAGAACCCATAGTGTAAGAGGGCCAATGGTTTGGCCGGAGAAAGCCCCCGGGTAGTGTAAAGTTGTTAAAGTCATTTAGGAGATAGTTAGGATTGATGAACCTGTCGCACCATACGCAGCCACTTACCTGTGGTGATGATGATGACTCCACACCTGTGTTTTCTTTGTTTGTGTTGCAGAAATGAGAATTGCTGTTGGATTTGTGAGACGCATCACGACGTGGATGAGACATTGGGGTGATTCCATCTCTCCCTCCCTAGGAGGGACTGATGATGAATTGGTAATGGCAAATTATGATGTTGAGTTGGAGATGGCAAATTTTGATGAGAGTTGAAAATGGCAAATTTGATTGGTTAGGAGGGAGAGAAGACGAATTTGGTTTATGGGAGGAACGGGGAAGACAGTAGGGATGTTTGTCGATTTGTAAAGTAGATGTTTATGGGTAGTGTTGTGTTTTGTGGATGCAGTAAGGGGTAAGGGAGGGGCCATGTAGGTTACCTGGTGGGGGGGGGCGTACGATAGGAACGTACCTGTCTCACCTGGTTCCCATGTGCCCCCAGTGTGCATAACCTTACATTGCGTGCACTTTTGCGCCCTTACCACCTTACTCACTTGTTTCTTCTTTTGTCTCCCACCTCCGAGGATCTGGCTTTGGGGTAGAGAGAGAGGAGAGAGAGGTGCTGGCTGCGCAGTTGTGGGCCTGCACTTTCGCTGTTTGCTGCCGGGATCGATACACCATATGGACCGCAATGTTTGTGGCCACCCACAATGGACCGCAGTTCGTTTGCGGCCAAGCACCACCCGGGGATGGACCTATGGGTCAACGTGGCACCTATGCCATACAGGTGAACCACTTTTAGTTACCACCAAGTGCACCACAAGAAGAGCAAGAGACACCTGCAGGGTTAGGGGTTGTCGAATTTATTTTTATACCAATGAACAATGGTGACTGCACCGGATGGTGCTGACTGTGTGGTGGGGTGGTGCTTTTGATGCTGGGAAAGGGTGCTCTGCACGTTATTAAAGGCCGTCGGCCACAGAGCACTCGTGGGTTGGTGTATCGATGCTGGCAAGCGCGCTCTCTCTATGCATAACATCTGCATGTGTTCCTCCAAAGACAGGTCCTGGATCGTAGTGTAGATATCAGCGTAATCTTGTAAATAATGCTCCCTACCGGCTGTATGTTTAGTTTGAGAATTCTTTCCGGATTCGGTTATCCTGTGGGTGTGTTTCTGTGAGGAGAAGGGTGCAACGTCGCAGGGGGACATATTTACTCATTTGTGAATATCTGTAAAACTGTCGCACTCAGGGTAGAGTTAATAGTAGAGGGAACTACATTGCGTGCCACACTAAAGTAGGTAAAAATTTATCGGGTCGGGACGCCCCGAGGGTAGAGAAGGGTGCAATGTTGCGAATATGGAATTTGGCCTCCATATCCGCTTGTAAATATTCCCCTATTTTCTCCAATACTCCCCAACTTTCCCCAATCCCCCATTCCCTAGTCCCATTGCATGTAAATAACAATCAGTAGAGCCGACCTTCCCCTTATTCCCCCATTAAATGTCGTGCCCAGGTCCACCGCACCACACGTAGACAACTTTCGGACATCTTCCTAGTTATTCTTATTCTATGTCAGTTAAGGCCTCGTCTCCATTAATTATGACTCTTCGTTGCACCAGAATGTGATTATATGGCATCAGTAGTGAGTTTAGGACCTTTCCCATACCTCCTTCCATCTTCTTCCCCAACAATTACAACAACAACAGAGGAGATGGCGGCGGAGCGGGGGAGGATGCGTCCTCACACCGGCTCGATTAGCGCCATAGACCATGCGCTCCACGGGGTTACCACGAAGGGGCTCCTTGTCAGCTCCTCGTCAAGGGCGGAGCCTGGTAAACCCCCCCGCACGCACCCAATAAGAAGCAACGTGCCGATTCCACGAGGCGGAGCTAACGAGCCGAGGGCGTGTCACTCCCCGCCGGATATACGCGGCCCCGCGCCGGATGTGACGAGAGATGCGCACCCAGCTTGGAGAAGGAAAGCCACCTGCGAGCGCTGAGAGAGATGCGCACCCAGCTTGGAGAAGGAAAGCCACCTGCGAGCGCTGAGAGAGATGCGCACCCAGCTTGGAGAAGGAAAGCCACCTGCGAGCGCTGAGTCAGATGCGCCCCCAGCTTGAGCAGACAAGACGCCATCCGAGCGCTGCGACCTCCCCGCATCTCTGGACCGGACCGAGTCGATTCTGACCTTTGAGCCCAGGTGCACCTGGAGCCATCGATCCTGCCTTTCCTAGCCATCAAACCCCCGTGTGAGTCAGCCGTTGTCCCGTGTGTCTGTCGTCTGTCCGGGGTTAATATAAGAGTGTGTCTAAGTGCCTGTCTTCCTGTAATATACCTCTAGCCCCTGTAATCTAACCTTCCGCCTTAATATAACCTCCTCCGGAGGTCTTGAGAACTGAACCCCTGGTGTCGTATTGTGTTATTGTAGTCCAGCCGGGTGTCTTCTTTTTCTTATTGAGCCAGCATCGCGCGACTTCGTCAACGTCGAGTATAGTCGGGTAATTTGTGCGGACACGACGGCCATTCCGCTCGGCCCACTTTAACATCAAAGTCGTGTCTGTAACAATATATATATATATATATATATATATATATATATATATACATATATATACAGTGAAACCTTGACTTACGAGTGCACCAACTTACGAGTTTTCCGAGATACGAGCCGTCGCTCGGGCGGTTTATTGCTTTCAGATGCGAGCCGAGATCTGAGTTACGAGCTTACGCCACCCGCCACCAGGTGGGTTCCGGTCACGTGGTTATCTTGCCGTGCAAGCATCTCTGCCGTATATCGCTGCTGCTTTGTTTTCGCATTTTGGTTATTTTGGAGCTTACGCCACCCGCCACCAGGTGGGTTCAGGTCACGTGGTTATCTTGCCGTGCAAGCATCTGCCGTATATAGCTGCTGCTTTGTTTTCGCATTTTGGTTATTTTGGAAAATTTCTTAGTTTTAACCATGGGTCCTAAGAAATTGAGTGCCAAGGGCAGTACTGAAAAGAAGAAGAGGATGATGTGCTTGGATATAAAACACGCAATCGTCGAAAAACATGAGCGAGGTGTGCGTGTTGTCGACTTGGCGAGGCAGTACGATCGTAGCAGTACGATTGAAACATTTTGAAAGGGAGGAAGAAACAAACCTCGTTGGACAGGTTTTTATTGAAACGCCCTGCAAGTGAAAGCGAGGAAAGTGTGGCGAAAAAGGCAAAAGTCATCTCCTCCACCTCCGCCAGCATCTTCGTCTGATCTTCAAGGTAAATACACTTAATAAAACCAGTTTATTTCTTTACATTGTGGCGGACACGGAAGCTCACTGGCGTGGTGACATCATTCCGCGCACCGAGTGGGTGGCGGTCACGCCGAGGGGTAGGCGTGGCCTCAGGATATACACCGGGCGCGTAGCCCGGAGTGCGCCAGTGTTACAGTGAGCTCTTGAATAAAGACTCTTACAAATTACCGCGTTGTCCGCTTCCTCCTTGTTTACAAGCAGCGCGCATAACGCCGCTTATTATGTACAGTATATACGAGGTCGTGCTTGTTTATACATTATTTGTTATTTATAAAGTACATTTTTCTTATTTAAAAACACATAACAAAAAAAATTGGTGTGGTTTTTTGGGGGCTGGAACGGATTAATAGCATTTCAATGCATTTTAATGGGGAAATTTAATTTGAGAAACGAGCAAATTGAGTTACGAGCTCGGTCACAGAACGAATTAAACTCGTAAGTCAAGGTTTCACTGTATATATATATATGTATATATATATATATATATATATATATATATATATATATATATATATATATATATATATATATATATATATATATATATATATATATGATCAACTATATATATATAGTTAGCTCTTGTTAAGAATGTGTTGTCCCACCCTGGCAGCGATCCATAATTTGCTGGTAGCCTGGTTGGCAGGAGCAGCCACCGATGGGAACCAGCCACTCGCCATCAGCACTGCAAAACATCCGTGGTGCCATTTCAACCACTATGGCACCCGGAAGACACATCCCCTGCACCTCCACCAGTGCAGTTGCATCTGCTCCTGCTGCTGTTGCAGTAAAAGATGAAAGGCTACGGTGTGTCTGCGGGCAATGCTTGTAGAATGCACGAACAGCAACAAGTGCCACACATGCACCCACATCCTGCAGAAGAGAAATCATCATAATTAGTATTATCATGTTATTGAAATAGGTGTTTTCTTTTGACAATAGACATTTGCTATGAAATTTGTCAGATTTTGGTTTCTTTAATTAATTTTGTCATGAGAGTGGTGCCTTGTTCTGGAGAATATATTAAAGTCCACTGAAGAAGAACCCATTCTGATAGGTTAATTGCCCAAGAATTACGTACGGCTTAATTGTCCCAGAATTGCAGATGGGATAATCCTCCCAAAATTTCCGTATTTTAATATGACTTGCAATACACAGCCATTGGGAGCAGCACTGTGTGATACATAGCTACATAAATAGAATTCCATTCCCTTCCCCCCCCCCCCCCCCCCCTTCCCAACCCTCTGGGCAAAAGGCAAGGCTCTACCGACACACAAACTATAGAAATAACTGGCTGGAGAATTCCTATATATAATATATAAATATATTTACGGTTTTGGAAATGTACCCCAGGGGAGAGCCTTCATGTACATGAAGGAATTCCACAGCCAGTTATTTCTATAGTTTATGTGTAGGTAGATCTTTGCCCGTCGTCCAGGGGGATGGGTGGGGGAAATGCATTGTGAGGTTCGTCTGTGTATTTCCAGAGTGATGTTTCCCCATTGGCCACTTTTAATCTCCTCAATCTACCAATAATCCACTTCACCAAACCACAACTTAACAACCCCACCTTCACCCTTTCGGACTTTCCTTCAACCCCGTTCATCCCCGTGGTCGGTATAGTCTCGTCCGTCTGTGCATTCGTACTCCTCACTCGGTTGTTCCTTCACATTCAATCCATCTCATCTGTCACTCACCATTTCGACCCCTCATTATTTTACCATTCACATTCGGCCATCTGTTCATCCGTCCCATGCTCACCGGCTTCCGCCAAACCCTGTACGGGTGAACGAGTCCCTCACTGTTAGAAAAAAATAATTATCTAGTCTGGTCGAATTACCTTCCAACATTCTTCCTTCCCCACACTCCACATTCATCATGCAGGACAACGTTTCTCAAACACGCCAAGTACAAGGAACATGAACGTCAGAAAATTCGATATTTACACGCTTAAGGTAGGGAGAACAGGCTCTCCCTCACTGATATTCACAGATGAGTGATGGTGGCACCTCCTTCATGTAAGTAAGACTGTTAAGGGGAATACATATTTGGGGAAAGTCTTTTCTTTGTGCCTTTCGTTTGCCTTTTGCCTTGCGCTTGTAAAATTCTCTTCAAATTTCAAGTCAATCGGATTACAATGGAGGATTTTAAAAATAATTTAACCTGAATTGTTGATCTTTGGCCTAAGTTGACCTCAAAAATATTTGGCGGTTGAATTCAAGGACCAAATATGTTCAAGTCAATCGGATGAAAATTGAGGATTTTAGAAATTCGACCCAAGTTGTTGACCTTTTCACCATTTAACCTCAAAATCAATACGCTTCTTCCTTATATGACCAACTCGACCATTTGGTGAGGTTTCGTGAAGATCGGCTTAAAATAATTGTGTCCTGTAGGCGATTAAAATACAGACAGAATAACACACGCGACCAACCAATATTCTTGAAAAATCTTCGATTTTTGCAAGAAACAAACACGAAATGAGCTTGGATATTACATGATTCTAAGTACGTAGTCTTGTGGATGTGCTGGCAGCCTACTTCTTCAACACTTTTGATCTTTTCTTTCAGCTACCTGTGGCAGTGCTTGAAGACTATTCCATTTTATTTTACACTAGATGGTATTCAAAGAATACTTACGCTGCGCAGTCAACTTGGTGCGAGACAACTCTTCTGGTTTTAAGGTTGTTTTTTTTTCTTTGATTCAATATGACTGTCAGACCACGTGACCAATGACATTATAAATTTACATTCTCTAATATCATTGGTGTGTCGATCATGCTCAATAAATTTCAGACTGATTGGACTCAGCACTTGTCGAATTATGATGTCATAATTATGGCACCAATGACGTAATTGTTAACAGCACTGATTCCCCATGCGGATTTCTTTACAATGAGCCACGTTTCATTTTTTTCCCCATGGAGCGGTTGTGGATATATATAGAGGTGCAAGGTTTTTTGTTTTTTTCCAAAGTGGTGCCTTTACCATGTGACCTATGACATCATAATTATCATTAAAATTCTACAGGAGAAGCCGCTTCTTTGGTAAAAAATGTTGTGTCCATCGGACTAACAGTTACAGAGAAATAAATATGTCATACTGATCGGATCAAGCGTTGTTCTTGAATTATGACGTCATAATGAAGGCACCGATGACATCATCATTAACATATCTTATTCCCCATGGGGAGTATTTGACAATGTGCCATGTTTCATTTTTCTCCATTCAGTGGTTTTGGAGATATAGAGGCGCAACGTTTTTCCAAGATGGCGTCTGTACCACGTGACCTATGACGTTATAATTATGACTAATTCTAAAGGCGGAGGCGATCCTATGATGAAAATTTCGTGTCAATCTGACCATTTTGACCAATTGCCTAGAAAATGAATTTTTAAAATGCAGATGCGCACATGCGACATATATATGGATATTACATGAGTACGACATACACACATACGACATACGTACGGACTCAACCAATCGCTTAACCCTGTTTTTTGCTTCGTGAGCACAGGGTAATTATTGAATACGGATGAGCTTTACATTTTTCACAAGGAATGCAAGGGATATTGAGATGCACCTATGTATCTTAACATAAATTTACAAGGATTTTATGAGACATGAACAAATTAACAAAGTATCATGAATTTCAATCTGATAACTGAGAGTTTTTTGCTTTTGTTTTTGAAGTGTCAGGAGCTGAGCAGTTATGTCAGAAATCAGAGAGCAGCTGTGTCAAAGAATTACTCGTATAGCCATAGTTTCAAAATGGCTAGGTTGAGCTTCTGGCCAGTGGTGACCACATAATATAGACACTGTATGACTCGAATATGATAACATTATGACCTTTCAGTCGAGATCTCTCTTTTGGCAAATGTTCACTACATGGCTAGTTTTCAGCATAGATCAAACTATTCTCAAGGACTCAAAGTGGGAATGCTGTATTACACTGAATACAATTGAAATTATTTTCAACATTGCAATGATGGATGATGTGAGTGTCTATGAGCTACATCTTTCACTGATCTACCATTGCACCATTAATTAAATCAATGAATAAATGAATTCAAATAATGAATAAATAAACAAGAAGACATCATGCAGAGCACGATACTTGAAAAATCCACCCCCCCCTCCCCCCCCCAAAGGTTGCCATTGATCCATCAAATTGTCCATTTCATCAAGATTAAAATTGACGATCATGATCAAAGCTCAGGTTAATAGGATGTAAAGTGACGATTTTTGAGATGAAAATTGATGATTTTAGAAGTTTGACCGAGAGTTGACCTTTGGCCTTTTGACCTTAAATATTTGGTTTCCCAATTCAGCGATGCAATATGTAATGGCAGCTTAATTTTCAAGTTAAGATGAAAGGTGATGATTTTTCAGATGAGAATTGATTTTAGAGGTTTGACCTCGAGTTGACCTTCGACCTCTTGACCTCAAAAATAGTTGGTTTCCCTATTTAGTGACTCAATATGCAAATGCTGTTAAATTTTCAAGTCAATCGGATGAAAAATGGTGATTTTAGAAATTTGACCTTAAGATGACCTTACACCTCAAAATCAATAGGCTTCTCAATTGTGACAACCTCTACAACTTGGTGAAGTTTCATGACGATCGGTTTGGAATTGTGACCTGTAGGCGATTGACAAACAGACAAACAAGAAAACATCATGCGTAGCACGATACTTGCAAAATCCCCCCCCCCCCCCAAAAAAGTTTTCCAATGATACAGCAAATTGTCCATTTCATGAAGATCAAAATTTACAATATTGATCAAAGCTCGGGTCAACAGGATGAAAAGCGACGATTTTTCAGATGAAAAATGATGATTTTGGAAGGTTGACCTTGAGTTGACTTTTGACCTTTTGACCTCAAAAATAGTTGGTTTCCCTATTTAGTGACTCAATTTGCAAATGCTGTTCAATTTTCAAGTCAATCGGATGAAAATTGAGGATATAAAAAATTTGGCCTATATTGACCTTTTGGCCTAAGTTGACCTCGAAAATAGATGGTGGTTGAATTCAGTGACCATATATATATATATAAATCCTCTTAGAAGTACAAGTCAATCAAATGAAAATTGGTGATATTAGAAACTTGGCCTATGTTGACCTTTTGGCCTGTGTTTACCTAAAATATAATTTGTGGTTGAATTCAGTGACCAGATATGTAAGTCCTCTTCAAATTTCAAGTCAATTGGATGAAAATTGAGGATTTTAGAAATTTGGCCTATGTTGACATTTTGGCCTATGTTGACCTCAAAAATACTTGGTGGTTGAATTCATTGACCAGATATGCAAGTCCTCTTCAAATTTCAAGTCAATTGGATGAAAATTGAGGATTTTAGAAATTTTGCCTATGTTGACCTTTTGGCCTATGTTGTCCTCAAGAATACTTGGTGGTTGAATTCAGTGACCAGATATGCAAGTCCTCTTCAAATTTCAAGTGAATTGGATGAAAATTGAGGATTTAAGAAATTTGGCCTATGTTGACCTTTTGGCCTATGTTGTCCTCAAGAATACTTGGTGGTTGAATTCAGTGACCAGATATGCAAGTCCTCTTGAAATTTCAAGTCAATTGGATGACAATTGAGGATTTTAGAAATTTAGCAAAGTTGGTGACCTTTGGCCTATGTTGACCTTTTGACCTATTGACCCCAAAAACAATAGGCTTCTTTGTTTTGACCACCTCTGCCGTTTGGTGAAGTTTTGTGAAGATCGGTTGAAAATTGTGACCTGTAGACCGGTGACAAACAAACAGACAAACAGACAGACAGACAGACAGACAGACAGACAGACAGACAGACAGACAGAACCACAAACACAACCGACAAATATACTTGAAAAATCTTCGATTTTGCAAGTAACAAACAGACAAACAAACAGACAGACAAACAAACAGACAAACAAAGTGACAGAAAAACAAACTCAACCGACCAATATACTTGAAAAATCTTCGATTTTGCAAGTAAGAAACAGACAAACAAACAGACAGACAAACAAACAGACAAACAAACAAACAAGAAAACGTCATGCGTAGCACGATACTTGCAAAATACGCCCTCCCCCAAAAGTTTACCATTGATACAGCAAATTGTCCATTTAATGAAGTTTAAAATTTACTATCTTGATCAAAGCTCGGGTCAACAGGATGAAAAGTGACGATTTTTCAGATGAAAAATGATGATTTTGGAAGGCTGACCTTCAGTTGACCTTTGACCTTTTGACCTAAAAAATAGTTAGTTTCCCTATTTAGTGACTCAATGTGCAAATGCTGTTCAATTTTCAAGTCAATTCGATGAAAATAGAGGATTTTAGAAATTTGGCCTATGTTGACCGTTTGGCCTATGTTGACCTCAAGAATACTTGGTGGTTGAATTCAGTGACCAGATGTGCAAGTCCTCTCCAAATTTCAAGTCAATTGGATGAAAATTGAGGATTTTAGAAATTTGGCCTATGTTGACCATTTGGCCTATGTTGACTTCAAAAATTCTTGGTGGTTGAATTCAATGACCAGATATGCAAGTCCTCTTCAAATTTCAAGTCAATCGGATGAAAATTGAGGATTTTAGAAATTTAGCAAAGTTGGTGACCTTTGGCCTATGTTGACCTTTTGACCTATTGACCCCAACACAATAGGCTTCTGGCATTTGACCAACTCTACCACTTGGTGAAGTTTGGTGAAGATCGGTTGAAAATTGTGACCTGTAGGCCGGTGACAAACTAACAGAGTCACAAACACAACCGACCAATATACTTGAAAAATCTTCGATTTTGCAAGTAATGAACTTTATACCAACATTTCATGATGTTTTAGTAAAAATTATTTTAACATACAGATTACAGTTATAATTATATAATTAACACCTTTTACTTTAATGACCATTGCCGATTACAGATCACATCACGTACGTTTTCCAAGTATGAAAGGGTATCTCCACAAAAAGGAAAGACGGGTTTGTAAAAACAAGGCAGCCAAGAACAATTGAAACATTTTAATGATTGCACATGCCAACTCTCACTTCGTTTCTCACAACGAGGTTGTGACAAACAGTTATATGAGAACATTCATCTGACAAATCGATTATATAAATGAGCGTTAAACAACAACAGACTATTAAAAGTTGCGATAATTTTGGTTATGATTCACAATTTAAATCACAATGCTTGGAAAGTATCAGTCGATATTATGTTTCTGGGCCATTTTTACATAAATCGGTGAATTATCACACATTTACCCTGCATTGAAAATCAATGAACTGTTCTCACTCATGAATTAGTCAGTAGGGAATTAAATGACCGAGTAAATTAGGCTGAATTCCCATTTCCTCAAATTGGGTTCTAATTTGTCTCGACATCCACTTGGAGTTGGATTCCATAAACCACAAGAGTTTTGCAGGACCCATTTGTTTGGTATATATTTCTTAATAAAAATCGAAAGGATGAAGGTTTAAAATTTTGTGTGGATTTTTGATTTGAGGTCATTGCAAGATCAGGAATGAATGCAGGTCGCTGATATTTAACAGGAGAAATTTCCCCTCAATTGCCCAATTTGTTGTACAACTTGAGGGTTAAACCCCCAAATTAATTTAAACTTCAAGTGAAAACATGGAAACTTTCATTTGCAGAAAACATTCGACACTCTTCAATTAGGAAGTCGGATATAATATTGTTGTCTTTAATAAAAATGACATAAGACGAGCCTACCTGGAAGGCGAGATAGAATCCTCTGCGTGTAAGAGGTCCCACGTCCCGCACCTCAGTGTTGAGTTTCATAACTCTACCTCCCAAATCCACCTGGTGACGAAAGAATCATTGACATCATCAGAAACATTACACACATCTGTGATGTTCATTTTTGCAAATTCGTGATCAGAATTCTTATACAGCAACAAAAACTATTCCCTCTCTCGATCTCTCTGAGACTATTATATCATTCTAAAATTACAGCACTTTACATCGCTCTGAGGAACCCACTTCAATAACAGTGTTAACTCTCACTCGAGCATCGATTTCCAGAAGCTGGGATTTGACGGACATGTAGTCTCAAAATTCTCTTCTCTAAAACGTGTGACTATCATCACGATCAATCTCCCTAAAGCAGCAAAATCAATTCTGTGAAAAATGAAGAAAAAAAACTCAAATAAACCCACAAAATAAAGAGGTTGCTCAATTTCCATCTTTTCTCCCAACCGATTCCTCCATGTCATGACGTTGTATGTCGAATCCTAACTGGCGGTAATTTACTTAGAAAGCTCAAGATAAGTCTGAGCTCCTCTAAAGCATAGATGCCCCTGGAAAGATTGTGCTTGTGGGTATTCAAATCATCGGTGGCGAAGAGTAAAAAAAGAAGGTTTAAACAGCAAGTTCAGACCATCATGGTGTTTTATAGATTGTTAAAAAGGTACTTTTTTACGCAAGACTGAGGGTCATGGAAGAGTGAGATGGTTGGTAAAAAGGAATTGGACTGACAATTTGACAGGGGGGGTCACAGTTGTTGGACTCAGCAAGAAGGGGAATGGACTAACAGGAAGAGAGGAGAGATAGAGGAGGGGAGGAAACACAGTAACCTGTAAGCAAGCAGCTTGGGATTGGTAGGGTCAATGATGGCAGAAAGAATTGCAGATAGGGATGAGGGATGAGATGATATGCTGATGTACCACCTGCTTGAAGCCCAGAGGGAAGAGTGGGACTGATCACCCTTAGGATGTTGATTTCACAAACAGGAGAGAAGAGGAACAAAAGAGTGCAGGCCTCGATTTTGGCCTGCACTCTTTTGTTCGTGTGCAGTAAGCCTCGATTTTGGCCTGCACTCTTTTGTTCGTGTGCAGTAAGCCTCGATTTTGGCCTGCACTCTTTTGTTCGCGTGCAGTAAGCCTCGATTTTGGGAGTTGAACCAAAGGGTACTTGAGCTAAAGCAAACTTCTGGCAATCGAACAAGTTTTCAGGCCGAAATAAATTTGTTTTAAATTTAGACAATGAAGGAACCGACGGACATCACATGTTGCAAATATCGATGGACGACACTGACGATTTACATTCAATCCATTATGTGAGAAGCAGACTGACATGGTAAGTCTTGCTTTATCCAGAGATGTCGAATCCATTCAACTATATCACAATACGCACCGAAATAATAGCTCATTGTGCCAGTTTAAGCCAAGGGGATTCCTCAATTTCAAGCAGCAATAATTCAGCTTCACTAAGTGTGCCCGTGACGATTTGGCAACGCATCAAACAAGATTTCTGCTCATTTGTAGTGTCAAGCTCCACAAATGATGGCAGATCAATTCTGCTCTTTGGCTCATTGTGTGGCCACGTGATTTACCACCATGCCTCGTTTTCCTAAATGAAGTGACAGGCGCATGAAAGTGCAAATCACACGCTGATGGGAAAATATTACACCAGACAAATACATCCCCGCAATCTTCAACGCCGGGGTTCGCGAAAGCGATCAATTATGCTGCAGAGGAGGGCACTTTGGCATTGAAAACAAATGATGAAGAATACAAGATGAATTGGCACACAAATAAAGAAGAAATTAGATATCGAATTTTTCAGCAACTAAGATTTGCCAATATGTTTGACTACGGCGCATTTTTTTTTAATTCAAAGGGCCATTTCTCCGAGGAGGTCTATGCATTATTCACCGAAAGTAACATCCATCGGGAGGTACATGGCTGCCTGAGCCGCAATCCGAGGCCACAAATCCGGCTAATTTTGCTGCTGGCATTAGGAGAGTCCATGGCGTCACGTTTTTAATGCCCCCTAGGGTAGTGGTTCCTGCCGAGTTTTTATCTTTATGGTTCCTCTTGCTCTCTCAGGGGTCATTGGTTGAGATTTACGAGTGGATGGCGAATCGGTGCGATGTATGGAGCGGGCATACACTACTCGGGCAAGTGGGTCATTTTAAACATGCATACCACAGGACTCCTTTGGAATCCACTTTTAGTGGACCACGCAGCCTTTTTGAGCAACCTACGTCCCCTTTTTGAAGCAATGTTTTATGGCCGGATGCCCTTCATGCCGCCAACCCTGTTAGTCGCCTCTTGCGACACAGGGAATTACCAGTGAGCTGGTACTCAATTTGCCGACCTCAGAAGGATGACAGGCTGAATCACCCCCCTGGCGTTAATTCAGCGATCACCGGGATTCAAACCCAGGATCCTGGGATCCCAAGCCAGCACACTAACCGCTAAGCCAATACCAGGCTCTGCATACCACAGGACTCCTTTGGAGTCACAGAAAAAGAAAAAGAAAAAAAACAGAGTGACATTTGAAACCTCTGGAAAGAATCTGACATAAGTTTTGTTTGCCTGGTCGGGGGAGAGTCACATCTTTCGTGTTCAATTTGCTCTACTTGATTTTGCTGTTAGTGTTGAGCTACCAAATGCTCCGAAGGACATTGTTTTGTTAGCCAATTGTGAAAAGGATACTTGGTTGCCATTGGGTGTATCCACGTGCCTATCATGTGTTTTAGAGCATATAAGTAAAGATGTAATCAAGTGATATTTCCATGTTGCTTTGCCTCCAAATGCGTTGTCAATGGATGATGCATCATGCCACTCTCTGGAGAGGATAATGGCTGTTATTTTTACACTTGTTGCACAAATAATGAACCTTCAAATACTAACCAATCATAATCATATGGATGTCGACGTTTTGTACTTGTTCGACCCATCACTGCTCTCCCCATTTAGCTATTCTATTCGAATGTCTCACACTTTGGTCACGTCGATGCCTCTTCGTGTTAGGCACTTCATAAGCTCAAAATGTAATATCGTTTTCCCCACATTCATTTTGTTTTCACAAAACTTTCTTCTCATCCTCCATTATCTATTTCCTTCGCAGACAACTCCTCATGTCCCATACGGTGTTTTTACATGTCTCGGTTTTCCCATAAATCTACCGGCACTTTGTCGTCAATTTGACGCAGTCCTTCTTTGCTGTCTCTCCCTCACTGCCTCTTCATCAACAACAGCCGTCCTTTATTCAATCTCTGACCGGCCGATCCGTCTCGCTGTGTGTACCGGACAACATCCCGCGTTGGATGCTGCACAGACTCTGCAAGTGCTGACGGTGCAGGAGATGAGCTTGGGAGGGTATTGAATCCATCGGCTTCCCATGTACTTACCACCATTTTAAAATCCTCAATTCCGAACTCATTCGCACAGCACTGCAGTTTCCACAACTGCTGCAAGATTTGAATGAGCTTTCCTCTAACATTACGTTTATTAAAATAAAAAAAAACACCTTTATTGCAAATTTTCTGCTCTTCCAGAAAGGAGTGTACACTTCGCACGACGGAAGCACACCAGATGGGTGGCTTATCTTGCAATGAACTGATGGAGTTTGTAACAAGCCTTACTTGTTACCCTGCGCTCGCGAAGCGAAAAGCGGGGTTAAGCATTCAGTTACGTACGTGTCTGCATTTCAGTAAAGTAAAGTGTGTGCCGTGTCTGCATTTGAAAAATTCCTTTTCTTGGCAACCGTGGGTCCGATTGACATGAAATTTTCACCGTAGGAGGGCATCCTCCTGTAGAATATTTCAGTGAATATTATGACGTCATATGTCACGTGGTACAGGCGCCATCTTGGGAAAAAAAAGTTACACCTATATATCTCCCAAACCGCTCAATGGAAAAAATGGAAACATAGCTCATTGTCAAGTACTCACCATGGGGAATAAGCTATTTTGATGATGATGTCACCGGTGCCTTCATTATGACGTCAAAATTCGACAAGTACAACACTTGATCTGAACAGTATGAAAAAAAATTTCCTCTGCAACTGTTAGTCCGATTGGCACAACATTTTCAGAATATGAGTGGCTCCTCCTGTGGAATTTTTAAAATGATAATTATGACATCATCTCACGTGGTACAGATGCCATCTTGGAGAAATCGAAAAAAGGTTGCACCTCTATATCTCGTAAACCGCTCCATGGAAAAAAAAATGAAACATGGCTCATTATCAAGTACTCCGCTTGGGGAATAAGATATAGTGATGATGATGCCATCGGTACTTTAATTATGACGTCATAATTCGACAAGAACAATGCTTGATTCGATTAGTATGAATTTTTTTCTCTGCAATTCTTGGTCCGATTGACACGAAATTTTCACCATAGGAGGGCCTCCTCCTGTAGAATATTTCAATTTTTTTTTTTTTTTTGTATACAAGATCGAGGCTCGTGAAAGAGCTAACATTAATCACACAAAAAGACAAACCGACACACAAAACACAAAAAACAAGGGGAGCGGCAGACAAGATGGGGAGAGGGGGAAGGACACAAAAGAGAGGGGGAAGAGGGGGAAGGACACAAACACAACATTTGAGAGCAGGGACATCGGGAGGACTTGGGGGGAGGTGGGAGAGGATTAAAACATGAACACTGCAAGGACTCTGGGGTGAATTACCGGGGGTAGAAAAGATCAAGGTTTGCGATGGGGGAAGATAAGAGATGGTGGTGAACAGCTGTTTTAAAGACCTGGAGGGGGGAGTGGGATTGAAGGGAGTGGGGGAGTTTGTTCCAGAGGCGGGAGAAAAGGGGAATGAAAGAGTGAAGGTGAGCAGAGAGCCTAGACTTTGGCAGTTTAACCATAAGAGGGTTGCAGGCAGATCTTGTGCGACCTGAAAGAATATTGGGGGGACAGAGCACAGAGAGCGCTGGGGGAGCAAGGCCGGAGAGGAGTCGGTAGAAGACAGAAAGACCACCAACCTGCCTGCGGTGAGTGAGTGAAAGGCCCTCGGCGTTGACTACATCGCAGGAGATTCCAATGATTCTGAAAGCTTTGGCCTCAACAGCGTGAAGCCGAGCAAGGTGTGAGGCAGGAGCACCAGCCCAGAGGGGGGAACAGTATTCCATTGAGCTGCGGATGAAAGCCTTGTATGTGGTGAGGAGCTCAGGTGTGCCAAGGAAGGACTTCGCACGACGGAGGATGCCCAGTCGGCGACTGGCTTTGGAGGCCAGCTTGGAAATGTGGTTTTCCCAAGAAAGATCATGGCAGATAGTGAGACCCAAAAGCTTGAGCGACAGAACTTCTTGGAGAGGATTGTTGAGAAAGTAGATGGGAGGGTTGTCCAGTCGGTCCTTTCGGAGAGACATTGTAAGAGTGTGAGATTTGTCAGGATTGAAAGACATGTTCCACTTGTTTGACCAGTCTGTGATTTTGTCCAGGTCTGCAGAGAGTGAGGAGGCTGCAGACTGCCGATCTGAGGGATGAGGAATGGAGCGACAGAGAGTAGAGTCGTCAGCAAAGAGATAGAGAGGATTTTCAAGAGAGTCAGAGAGATCATTGATGAAGACCAGAAAAAGCACAGGCCCCAGAACACTACCTTGGGGAACTCCAGCCTGAACAGGAAGAGGAGATGAGAGAAACCCATTCAGGGCCACACGTTGACTACGACCAGAGAGGAAGTCCGCCAGCCATGCGTGGAGATTTCCATGGATACCAAAGGAGGAGAGTTTGGAGAGCAGAGCAGGGTGCCAGACCGTATCGAAGGCACGTGAAATGTCAAGGGAGACAGCTCTAATTTCCTGTTTGGCGTTGAGGACCTCCATCCATTGTTGAGAAAGCAGAAGCAGCATGTCCAGAGTAGAGTGACCAGGTCTGAAACCAAATTGATGATCAGAGATCAAGCCATTGGAGAAGAGGAAAGATTTAATATCTGAAGCAATGATGGATTCCATGACTTTGATGATAATTGAGAGAAGGCTGATTGGTCTGTAGTTGCTGGGATCTGTTTTTGCACCTTTTTTGTGCAAAGCGGTGATGTTGGCTGATTTCCAAGCAGATGGCAGATGACCTTGAGCAAAAGAGAGGGTGAAGAGAACAGAAAGAGGGAGTGAAAGAGCAGAAGAACATGATTTTAGGACCCGTGGGCTGATGCCGTCAGGACCAGTTGCAGAATCAGAGTCGAGGGTTGACAGAAACTTTTCCACCTTGTCAGGAGGAAAGGACACAGAGTCCAGGAGCAGCTGGGTACGACTGGGTACGGTGGGTACAGAGAGAGATGGGTTTGGGACACAAGATTTAGAGGCAAACACAGAGTTGAGGCATTCAGCTTTTTCACGTGCGGAGTCAGCCGTTAAGCCGTTTGAGGTGAGGGAGGGGGAACAAACACCAGAAACAGATTTGACCAGACGCCACCAGGATTTGGAAGAGGGAGACAGATAAGAGAGTTCGGTCTTGAGAATGGTGAGATATTGTTTCCTGGCTCTCCTGAGGGTGGACACACACTTGTTTCGGGCTTTGTGAAAGGAAATGAGATTTCCTTCCGTTGGATTTGCTTTCCAGGAGACGAAAGCAAGTTGTTTCAGGGCAACAGCCTCACCACAAGATTCCGTGTACCATGGACGGGAGGAAGGGTATGACAACTGAAGACGAGATGGTATAAATCTGTGCATGAGAGAGAGCAATTTACTTTGAAAGAATTCCCAGGATGAGTTGATGTCAGAGGCGGTAGAGATGGGAGACCAGTCCAGATGATTGATGGCTGCTTGAAGACCGTGCCAGTTGGCCTGAGTGAAATGCCAGACTCGTCGACGCTGAGGAGGCTCTCTGAGAATGGTCAGAGAGATGTCCACTTTGACAAGCACATGATCAGATGAGCCGATTGGAGCAGAAGAAGAGCAGCAGACATTTTCAGGGAAGTTTGTCATAACCAAATCCAGAAGAGAAGATGCTCCGTTGACTGAGATCTGGGTTGGGAAATTGACAGATTGTGTCAGTCCCAGTGAGTCGCAGAAGTCCTTTGCTGAAGAGCCATGGCTGGTGAGAGAGGTACCCACACCCAGCCAACTGGCATGGTGACAATTGAAATCACCACATATGAGGAAGAGAGAGTTGGGATGGGTAGATAGAAGTTGGTCCATATTATCAGATGATTATTATGACGTCATAGGTCACGTGGAACAGGCACCATCTTGGAAAAGCTTTGCACCTCTATCTCTGAAACCACTCCATGGAAAAAAATTGAGACCTGGCTTATTGTCACCGACTCCCCATGGGGAATAAGATATGTTAATGATGATGTCATCGGTGCCTTCGTTATGATGTCATAATTCGACAAATACAACACTTATCCATCCGATCATTATTTTAAAAAATTCAGCAACTGTTGGTCTCATGGACACAAATTTTTCACCACAGGAGCGCCTCCTCCTTTAGAATATTTTAATGATAATAATGACGTCATGTTTCATGTGGTACAGGCGCCATCTTGGAAAAACCGAAAAACGTTGCACCTTTATATCTCCAAAATCGCTCTATGGGAAAAGTTGAAACACGGTTCATTGTAAATAACTCCATATGGGGAATAGGTGTTAACGATGACGTCATTGGTGCCATAATTATGACGTCATAATTCGACAGGGAAAACGTTTAGTCTGATCAGTTTGAAATTGATTGAGCATGATCTATGCAACAATTATTTAGAGAATATAAATTTATGATGTCATCGCTCACGTGGTCTGGCAGCCATATCGGATCAAAAAAAAAACAATGTTCTAAAACAGAAGAGTTGGTTTACACCAAGTTGACTGCGCAGGGTAGGTATTCTATGAATACCATCTTGTTCTACCAGCATCCAAATATGCATGGTAATGGAAATGCCATTGCCTTTGGAAAGATTCCCAGCTCCATAAGCGTGACCCACCTCTAAAACGGTCGTCTCATAAACACAGCAATGCTCGTCCTGAAATAAAATCGATTATTTCTCATGAAATCTGAAAAAATATGTTGAAATTTCATACGATCTCATCATAATAATTGTAAGGGAATGTTTTCGTTATGGCAGGTGTAAGATTTGTACCACATTGTGGTCTTCATCTGGTAATATGCAGGCAACATATGCCAGGTGTTATCTACCTCTTCCTACTCAAAGAGGAAGGGGTGAGGGGTCAGTATATTTTATTGTGTTTATCATTGACGTGTTATGTTGTACATGCTGGAAAGGTGGGTGGGCCTGAATTCAAAATGTCGCTGGCTAACATAATGCACACGTGTGTCAATATGTAAGTAGGGAGGACAGGCGTGTGGGGGAGAGCCCCTGCAAGAATGAGGAAAAAGATAGGATGACAGAGATTGGGGGAGAATTGAAGGGAAGAGGGAGAGGTTGGAGGAGGGAAGGGTTGCGGATAGGTAAAAGTTGGCAGAGTGTGTGGCTGCTTATTGCTTATTACATATTTAACCCAAATTATTGAATACCTGCATTTTCAAAGCAGGTGATTAAATTTTCATATCACTGATGATTGGCAAATCAATTGGTACAGTTCACAGACATAATAAGACACACCTCATTTACAACTCTTAGAAACAGAAATTAATGAATTGCTGTCTCAGAGCCTCAATGAATTCCCTCCAAGCTTTATTCTTGAACAGGACCACGTTACACTTCAAATGTCTGTTTCCAAGTGCTCTGATCTGGATCAGTGTATGCAGATCTAGTATGCAGATCTGGATCCGGATCTTCCCCAAAATTAAATCAATTCGTCCATGTCAAATGCCCAACCTGTCCACCAAGTTTTGTCTGAATCCGTCCATAACTTAGAGATATCCTGCTCATAGACAGACACACAAATAGGGGTGAAAAAGTAACGTCCATCCACCTACGGTGGTGGAGGTAGCAATGCACATACACACAAAATGTACCTTGCTCACAATATTTCATGACGGCAACTTGCAATAGCAAAGACCAGTTCAGTCAGTCCGCGTGTGAATGTAATTGTGCAATCACTGCTGTTTACATACGTAAATATGAGGACAAAACTTATTGTCTTCCACGTATACGTAATACGCAGAAGTGCATTGATTGCTCGGGGGTGGAAAAGGGCATCATTTTGGCAATAGTTTGTAAAATCTGTGTGCAATCCGTTTAAATCCAAGCATTTATCTTGAGGATTACTATAGGACTTCCTTGAAGGCCCCAATCTTTCTACCTCCTTGTGGGGTCGGCCAGGTGAGGTTTTTGGCACGAGTCTTTAACGACCCGGCTGGCCAGGCCTGACGATCAACTGAAGGTGGAAGCAATTTTGAATTTGTTTACGGTGCCGGTGAAGACTCGCCTACTCTTTGTGAAATACGCGGTGGGATATTTAACATCGAACAACAACTGATGCTTGTAGACGGAACACCCAGTTGAATGTCTAATCTCGTGAGGGAAGTTGCACCATCCGATGCACCACTCTGCATCGCAGTTGCCATCTGCGATTGGTAATTATGACATGCCATAATTATGGCACGTTGTCATCCAATCTGACAGTTCATAGTTGGGTCCGGGTTGGGAATCCAACCAAGATGAGACGTCTCAAAAGTAAGTGCGCTACCTCTGCACTACCCTGGCGGACAAAGCATCATGTCAAGGAGACAAAGGAAAATGGTCGGACAGACATGTATCTTATGGAACACATAACCTGACAGTTCAATATTAACCAAGAGATTCAGAAGGGCGGACATGGATTATGATGGAGTCCAACAAAAGACTACATGCACCAGACACATATGAAGGCATAAGTTATAAAGAAAACTACCTCCCTTATGATCATAAATCCGTACAAATAGAGGATGCTCTTGAATTGGCATGGTAAAAGTAAAGCAAAGGGCAAGTAATGTAATAAAGCAAAAGGGAACGACTCAGCCAAGAAGATGGTGTTCGTCCCATAAAACCTTTGTCCAGGGTCTCATGTATGTGATGGGTGGGCACAATGCCTCCGCCAACTCCACCAATGCAAGCACCAGGGCCGGTCAGGCAGGTACAGAGTAATGCCAGTGCTCAAACATGGTCATCAAATCAAACAGAGTGGATGAGTCAAAGAAACCATTTAGCTACACCAATAGAAACTGCCCCATGTTCACTCTGCCCTCTCATCTCCACTCCGACTGAGGTACACTGCAAGGTGCTCCACCAGTAAAAGCTACAGGCCAAAGCACGCCTACGGTGCTTGTCCATCGACAAAACAAAAGGATCGTATATAATCACAAAGAAAGACGGAGAGGTAGGGTGAAGGACAAATACCAGATCCGTGGGCCAAATGTGGCCACAAACTCAGCAAGTCATTAACCACCCCAAATACAATGTCGTTTTGTGTGTTCATGTACAAAATTCTTATTGTAGATGCCATTATACAGTATACACAGCAAACAATGCATTAGCTCAGACTCTAGGTCGGCGGTTCAATTCCGATGATGTCTGAGTGATACCAAAGACCTTAAAATGGCATGTGCTATTTCCTTGCTTGATTAGGAGAGAACAAAACCCCCCCATCGGTGAAACTCACAATTATAAAAAGTTTTTAGTGAACAACTGTTACGGATTTGTCACTTCCGTTGTTGTGGTTTTCATCTACTGTAAACATTTTTGGTTCCATGTACTATTATTTATTGTTATCGTTTAAGTGAAATAGAGATTACTGTTTTCAAAAGGTAAAAAAAGTTAGTGTTTTAAAAGAAACCGGAAACCGGATCGGGAAGGGACGAAGAAGAGGAAGAGGAAGAGGAAAAGCACCTCTCCACGCATGGCTGGCGGACTACCTCTCTGGTCGTAGTCAACGTGTGGCCCTGAATGGGTTTCTCTCATCTCCTCTTCCTGTTCAGGCTGGAGTTCCCCAAGGTAGTGTTCTGGGCCCTGTGCTTTTTCTGGTCTTCATCAATGATCTCTCTGACTCTCTTGAAAATCCTCTCTATCTCTTTGCTGACGACTCTACTCTCTGTCGCTCCATTCCTCATCCCTCAGATCGGCAGTCTGTAGCCTCCTCACTCTCTGCAGCCTCCTCACTCTCTGCAGACCTGGACAAAATCACAGACTGGGCAAACAAATGGAACATGTCTTTCAATCCTGATAAATCTCACACTCTTACGATGTCTCTCCGAAAAGACCGACTGGACAACCCTCCCATCCACTTTCTGAATAATCCTCTCCAAGAAGTTCTGTCACTCAAGCTTTTGGGTCTCACTATTCGCCATGATCTTTCCTGGGAAAACCACATTTCAAATCTGGCCTCCAAAGCCAGTCGCCGACTGGGCATCCTCCGTCGTGCGAAGTCCTTCCTTGGCACACCTGAGCTCCTTACCACATACAAGGCTTTCATCCTCAGCTCTATGGAATACTGCTCTCCCCTCTGGTCTGGTGCTCCTGCCTCACACCTAGCTCGTCTTCACGCTGTTGAAACCAAAGCGTTCAGAATCATTCGAATCTCCCGCGATGAAGCTAACTCCAAGGGCCTTTCACTCACTCACCACAGGCCGGTTGGTGGTCTTTCCGTCTTCTACCGACTCCTCTCTGGCCTTGCCCCCCCCCCCCAGCTCTCTCTGGGCTCTGTCCCCCAAATATTCCTACAGGTCGCACAAGATCTGCCTGCAACCCTCTTATGGTTAAACTGCCAAAATCAAGACTTTCTGCTCACCTTCACTCCTTCATTCCTCTTTTCTCCCGCCTCTGGAACAAACTCCCTCACTCTCTTCAATCCCACTCCACCCTCCAGGTCTTTAAAACAGCTGTTCACCACCATCTCTTATCCTCCCCCATCCAAAACCTTGATCTTTTCTACCCCCGCTAATTTCGGTCCACTTGTGTTTTATACCTCTCCCCCCCCCCCCCCCCCTTCCCACGCCTCCTCCCCCCAAGCCCTCTCCCTCCCACACTTCTCCCTGCTCTCAAATGTTGTGGTTGTGTGCTTCCCCTTCTCTCCCCATCTTGTCTTCCGCTCCCTCTTTTTGTATATTTTGTTTGTCTGGTTGATTTGTTTGTGAAATAAATGTTAGCTCTTTCACGAGCCTCGATTCAGTATACAAAAAAAAAAAAAAAAAAAAAAAGGAGGCGGAGCAAGTGAGGTCGGAGAAGGATCGAGCTGCTTTGAGGTCTGGAGCAAACGCTGGCGAACGGGGGCACTAGCGAACTTTGGGGTTTCCTGCGACAGAGTTGTTATCGCTGTGACAGATAAACCTGCGTGACAGGTTTTGCGGTTGATTCCGAAGAGAATCATTGGAGTGCCGTTACGTCTCGAGAATGGACCGTTGGCCGTTTTACCTCGCGACCGATTTTCGCATCGCTCCAGGTTTTTCACCTCGCTTCAACCATTTCAACGCATCCAGCCGT
This sequence comes from Myxine glutinosa, assembly GCF_964187855.1. Classification (NCBI taxonomy): domain Eukaryota; kingdom Metazoa; phylum Chordata; class Myxini; order Myxiniformes; family Myxinidae; genus Myxine; species Myxine glutinosa. The sequence goes on from NC_136266.1 coordinate 85,412,055, forward strand.
TAACCTGGTGTGTGTGTGTAACGTGGATTTTGAGTGGGAAATTGCGGTTCGCCGATTGGGAGCCGTTGAACGTCCATACCCAAAGGTGTGATTTCCCAACCGCTTCTTGAGGACACTTTTGCCTATCTTTGGCAGTGTGACTGTCAACCGAGCGGGATTCTGGTCTCGATACAACATCGTTCTGACGATTACTGGAGCGTGGATCGACTTTGGTTTGAAGCTGGGACAGAGACATTGGGAATGTTATTTTCGCTCACTTGAAGCACAGTGAGTTATATTGTACGAAACTGATGGTACCATCATAGGAATGATATATTGGTTGTACAATTGATTAATATTGTTGTTGTACTGTTATTCTTGTGTGACATTAATACAATACTTGTTTGTTGGTAACAATTGGTGTGGTTTCAACATTGATCTTTGACATACAGAATAACACATCTTTCTGCCATGACTCCTCTCGGGGCTCGGAGGTACACCGTGACCAGGGTTCGGGGAGGAGCTCGTAACACAACTGATAAACTTGATTTTTTAAAGATTGGCCAATTGAACATTGCAAAGAAACAATTTCCATTTGTGGACTCAGAGACAAACATATAGCATGTGGATCATCACAATATTGAGGTTATTAATCGTCGTTATTGAATGCATAATGGACCAGGATTCAATTACAAATTCTTCCATCTGGTTACAGTAATATTTTGGTGTGACAGTTCCAATGATGCAGTGCCCTCTGTAGGTTAGAGCAGAAATTTGTAATTTGTTCAGGATGCCTGCAATAACTTACCTGGTCTTAGGATATCTAGCTTACTACACCATGGGATCTTTAACATCCACCAACTAATGGTGACAGACGAGACACCCAGATAAACATCCATCCAAGGGACAGAAGAACACTTTATGTTGCAATGTCCTGCCTGCGAAGTACCACTCAGACACTTTATAGTCGCAGATTGAGATTAATGACATTCACAAGAGACCAAGATTCAGAGAGTGTACGTTACCAACATGTATGCTATAAGTTGAATGAGACTTGAAAAGGACGGCAAGATCATTTTTGTGACGGTGTGACTGAAATGTAAAATGGCGTCCTGCAGTGCTTTACCACAATAACCTACCAGGCCTCTGCACAAATAAGTCCAACAGCAGCTTGTTTCCTCAGCTTGCCATATCAGTAAAGAAGGCCAATTTGTCACCACAATGAAAATTGTCTTCACACATCTATATGTGCATCATGCTGGTATTTTGATGGAACATGCTCTTTCGACGGGCCTCGTCTTCACACGTTTCATGCTACAACCGCACTCTCTCCTCTCCATGTGGAACAGCTCCGCAAATCGCACAGAAAGGGTGGACAGGGGGATGCTAGAAGGTGGAGGGTGGAGAGAATCCTCGAATATAAACCCCATGATGCTGTCATTTTTTTTCTCAACTCTTACAGTTAACAGCTGGAGGCAGGATCAGGTGCAGGACAAAAGAACATCCAAGATACAGAGACAGCAAAGGAGTCATCCTATTCGTTACATCGACTCATAATGGCTTCCTATTTCATGTTTCAAACCCGTTCCTTCTCGGGATGACTTGAACTAAACCACCAGACCTGAAACATTGGGTTTCATGATACGATTCAGGTTTGTTACATGCGATACATAATCTGCTGTGATAACATGTTCCGGACTTATAATGTCGTTTCAAATTGTTTTTCATGATCGGCGAGTAAAGTTCCAGGCAAATCTTGCCGACGTTTACTTCCTCAACTCAAAATCCCCGCAGCCTAATCCTAAACCCGCGCAAACGGATTTGCAGAGAATACATGGCATGTTACCTTCATCGTAAGAAAATGGAAATGCTGCAAGTTATTTTCATTTTTACCTTGCGAAGCAGCACCACTTCCCAAAATGCCAAGAGCCCACAGACTCCCTGCATCCCCAGAGCTGGCAAACGAAAATAAATAAGATTCACTTTGTAGTTGATGTTTCTCAAATGAGAAATCTTCCGACCATCATCTCATCGACATCGTCAGCAAATCAGTTAAGTTGTACTTTTTTTTTCTTTTTTTTTTGGTTCCTTCTGATGATTTCAATGCAGTATTTGATTTTCTGCTTCATTACGATTGTACCATATCCTGATGCTGTGTGGACTCTGCTTCCCCGCTGATGGATCTCTGGTACATTGCAACTGTTGCTGCGTTTTTGCCTGAGGAAGAACTGCTGAAATCTATCTATCCAGGTTCTTCCCAACATCTTTATAGGGCTAGAGCTGGGAGTTAGGGCTCGGAGCTAGAGCAATGATTTAGGGCTAGGAGTTAGGGCCAGGAGGTAAGGGGAAGGAGCTATGGCTAGGAGTTATGGATAGGAGCTATGGCTAGGAGTTAGGGCTAGAAGTTAGGGATAGGAGCTAGGGCTCGGAGTTAGGGATAGGAGTTAGGGCAAGGAGCTAGGGCTAGGAGCTAGGGATAGGAGTTAGGGCAAGGAGCTAGAGCTAGGAGTTAGGGCTAGGAGTTAGGGCTAGGAGCTAGAGCTAGGAGTTAGAGATAGGAGCTAGGGCTAGGAGCTAGAGCAAGGATTTAGGGCTAGGAGTTAGGGCTAGGAGGTAAGGAGAAGGAGCTAGGGCTAGGAGTTAGGGATAGGAGCTAGGGCTAGGAGCTAGAGCTAGGAGTTAGGGCAAGGAGTAAGGGCTAGGAGGTAAGGAGAAGGAGCTAGAGCTAGGAGTTAGGGATAGGAGCTATGGCTAGGAGCTAGAGCGAGGAGTTAGGGCTAGGAGGTAAGGGGAAGGAGCTAGGGCTAGGAGTTAGGGATAGGAGCTAGGGCTAGGAGCTAGAGCAAGGATTTAGGGCTAGGAGTTAGGGCTAGGAGGTAAGGAGAAGGAGCTAGGGCTAGGAGTTAGGGCAAGGAGATAGGGCTAGGAGTTAGGGATAGGAGCTATGGCTAGAAGTTAGGGTTAGGAGCTATGGCTCGGAGCTAGGGCTAGGAGTTAGGGATAGGAGTTAGGGCAAGGAGCTAGGGCAAGGAGCTAGGGCTAGGAGTTAGGGATAGGAGTTAGGGCAAGGAGCTAGGGCTAGGAGTTAGGGCTAGGAGTTAGGGCTAGGAGTTAGGGCTAGGAGTTAGGGCTAGGAGTTAGGGCTAGGAGCTAGGGCTAGGAGTTAGGGCTAGGAGGTAAGGAGAAGGAGCTAGGGCTAGGAGTTAGGGCAAGGAGATGGGGCTAGGAGTTAGGGATAGGAGCTATGGCTAGAAGTTAGGGTTAGGAGCTATGGCTCGGAGCTAGGGCTAGGAGTTAGGGCAAGGAGTTAGGGCGAGGAGTTAGGGATAGGAGTTAGGGCAAGGAGTTAGGGCTAGGAGTTAGGGCTAGGAGCTATGGCTAGGAGTTAGGGATAGGAGCTAGGGCTAGGAGCTAGAGCAAGGATTTAGGGCTAGGAGTTAGGGCTAGGAGGTAAGGAGAAGGAGCTAGGGCTAGGAGTTAGGGATAGGAGCTAGGGCTAGGAGCTAGAGCTAGGAGTTAGGGCGAGGAGTAAGGGCTAGGAGGTAAGGAGAAGGAGCTAGAGCTAGGAGTTAGGGATAGGAGCTATGGCTAGGAGCTAGAGCGAGGAGTTAGGGCTAGGAGGTAAGGGGAAGGAGCTAGGGCTAGGAGTTAGGGATAGGAGCTAGGGCTAGGAGCTAGAGCAAGGATTTAGGGCTAGGAGTTAGGGCTAGGAGGTAAGGAGAAGGAGCTAGGGCTAGGAGTTAGGGCAAGGAGCTAGGGCTAGGAGTTAGGGCAAGGAGATAGGGCTAGGAGTTAGGGATAGGAGCTATGGCTAGAAGTTAGGGTTAGGAGCTATGGCTCGGAGCTAGGGCTAGGAGTTAGGGATAGGAGCTAGGGATAGGAGCTAGAGCAAGGATTTAGGGCTGGGAGTTAGGGCTAGGAGGTAAGGAGAAGGAGCTAGGGCTAGGAGTTAGGGATAATAGCTAGGGCTAGGAGCTAGAGCAAGGATTTAGGGCTAGGAGGTAAGGGGAAGGAGCTAGGGCTAGGAGTTAGGGCTAGGAGTTAGGGCTAGGAGTTAGGGCTAGGACTTAGGGCTAGGACTTAGGGCTAGGACTTAGGGCTAGGACTTAGGGCTAGGACTTAGGGCTAGGACTTAGGGCTAGGACTTAGGGCTAGGACTTAGGGCTAGGACTTAGGGCTAGGACTTAGGGCTAGGACTTAGGGCTAGGACTTAGGGCTAGGACTTAGGGCTAGGACTTAGGGCTAGGACTTAGGGCTAGGACTTAGGGCTAGGACTTAGGGCTAGGACTTAGGGCTAGGACTTAGGGCTAGGACTTAGGGCTAGGACTTAGGGCTAGGACTTAGGGCTAGGACTTAGGGCTAGGACTTAGGGCTAGGACTTAGGGCTAGGACTTAGGGCTAGGACTTAGGGCTAGGACTTAGGGCTAGGACTTAGGGCTAGGACTTAGGGCTAGGACTTAGGGCTAGGACTTAGGGCTAGGAGTTAGGGCTAGGAGTTAGGGCTAGGAGTTAGGGCTAGGAGTTAGGGCTAGGAGTTAGGGCTAGGAGTTAGGGCTAGGAGTTAGGGCAAGGAGTTAGGGCTAGGAGTTAGGGCCGCTCTTTCACTCCCTCTTTCTGTTCTCTTCACCCTCTCTTTTGCTCAAGGTCATCTGCCATCTGCTTGGAAATCAGCCAACATCACCGCTTTGCACAAAAAAGGTGCAAAAACAGATCCCAGCAACTACAGACCAATCAGCCTTCTCCCAATTATCAGCAAGGTCATGGAATCCATCATTGCTTCAGATATGAAATCTTTCCTCTTCTCCAATGGCTTGATCTCTGATCATCAATTTGGTTTCAGACCTGGGCACTCTACTCTGGACATGCTGCTTCTGCTTTCTCAACAATGGATGGAGGTCCTCAACGCCAAACAGGAAATTAGAGCTGTCTCCCTTGACATTTCACGTGCCTTCGATACGGTCTGGCACCCTGCTCTGCTCACCAAACTCTCCTCCTTTGGTATCCATGGAAATCTCCACGCATGGCTGGCGGACTTCCTCTCTGGTCGTAGTCAACGTGTGGCCCTGAATGGGTTTCTCTCATCTCCTCTTCCTTTTCAGGCTGGAGTTCCCCAAGGTAGTGTTCTGGGCCCTGTGCTTTTTCTTGTCTTCATCAATGATCTCTCTGACACTCTTGAAAATCCTCTCTATCTCTTTGCTGACGACTCTACTCTCTGTCGCTCCATTCCTCATCCCTCAGATCGGCAGTCTGCAGCCTCCTCACTCTCTGCAGACCTGGACAAAATCACAGACTGGGCAAACAAATGGAACATGTCTTTCAATCCTGATAAATCTCACACTCTTACGATGTCTCTCCGAAAAGACCGACTGGAAAACCCTCCCATCCACTTTCTGAATAATCCTCTCCAAGAAGTTCTGTCACTCAAGCTTTTGGGTCTCACTATTTGCCATGATCTTTCCTGGGAAAACCACATTTCAAATCTGGCCTCCAAAGCCAGTCGCCGACTGGGCATCCTCCGTCGTGCGAAGTCCTTCCTTGGCACACCTGAGCTCCTCACCACATACAAGGCTTTCATCCGCAGCTCTATGGAATACTGCTCTCCCCTCTGGTCTGGTGCTCCTGCCTCACACCTAGCCCGTCTTCACGCTGTTGAAACCAAAGCGTTCAGAATCATTGGAATCTCCCGCGATGAAGCTAACTCCAAGGGCCTTTCACTCACTCACCGCAGGCCGGTTGGTGGTCTTTCCGTCTTCTACCGACTCCTCTCTGGCCTTGCCCCCCCAGCCCTCTCTGGGCTCTGTCGCCCAAATATTCCTACAGGTCGCACAAGATCTGCCTGCAACCCTCTTATGGTTAAACTGCCAAAATCAAGACTTTCTGCTTACCTTCACTCCTTCATTCCTCTTTTCTCCCGCCTCTGGAACAAACTCCCTCACTCTCTTCAATCCCACTCCACCCTCCAGGTCTTTAAAACAGCTGTTCACCACCATCTCTTATCCTCCCCCATCCAAAACCTTGATCTTTTCTACCCCCGCTAATTTCGGTCCCCTTGTGTTTGTTTGTCTGGTTGATTTGTTTGTGAAATAAATGTTAGCTCTTTCACGAGCCTCGATTCAGTATACAAAAAAAAGAAGAAAAAAAAAAAAAAAAGGAGTTAGGGATAGAAAGCTATGGCTCGGAGTTAGGGATAGAAAGCTATGGCTAGGAGTTAGGGCTAGGAGTTAGGTCAAGGAGCTTGGGCTCGGAGTTAGGGCTAGGAGTTAGGGCTAGGAGTTAGGGCTAGGAGTTAGGGCTAGGAGCTATGGCTAGGAGCTATGGCTAGGACTTAGGGCTAGGAGTTAGGTCAAGGAGCTAGGGCTAGGAGTTAGGGATAGGACCTATGGCTATGAGTTAGGGCTAGGAGCTAAGGTCGGAGCTCGGGCTCGGAGTTAGGGCTGGGAGTTAAGAGGAAGGAGCTAGGGCTACGCTAGTACACTACTCACAATAAGTTAGGGATATTGTGGGAGTGAGTTTATTTTTTTTATAGGGGTTAGGGTATTGAAATCAAGAATGCTGTGTTTTTTCACTCATTAATAACCATAGAATTAGGACCAACAACTTTTTTCAACATAATCAATACACAAAATCAACCACACCGAGAACCCGCCAATATCCCTAACTTATTGTTAGTGTAGTTAGGGATCTTTGTTCCTTTCACACAGTGGCGTCACTAGGGTTGGTGTCACCCAGTGAGGTAACTCATGGTGTTACCCCCCCCCCCCCCCACCCCCCACCCCTCCATTAGTCAGGTTCACTATGTTATCAAATACAATTTCGTTCAAAATTTTGGGAGATTAGCAAACCTGTACATTTTTGGAATCATCAGAGCATGAAGAATCCGAAAATCAATATTGGCATTTGCACAGACACAGATTTTGGATTTTCAAAATGGCCGCCATAAAATACATATTTTGCGCTATCTCGGCTTCTAGTCAACATAGAAACTTAATTAAATATGCTAATCCTATGTTTTCTGGGTCAAGGAATCCAATAAAGGCCTCAAAATAATGCTCAGGATTATAGAAAAGTAACAAACAAAGGTAATAGAAAACCATTGTCTTTAATTTGTGATATAGTGGGTGGGGGTAATATGGACCCCGGGGGAATATGGACCCCACTGAATTTCCCATGATGCACTGCATCAAGCCTCGTCTCCATATCACGGGAAAAACAAGTATGGCCGACCAGCAAGTGAACAACTGCAGTTGATTCAAACTCTTTAATAACGGTAAGTGCAAACTTCCAAAAGTTTTCATCTCAAATTTTACAATTCATAAGCATGCAGTACTGTGTATTTACATGTAGTCACTAGCTTGTTTGATGAGTGGTGCCCCTCATCTGTGTATTTACATGTAGTCACTAGCTTGTTTGATGAGTGGTGCCCCTGGCTGAGTACACGTGAGAGCTGTCTACAGCACCACTGTGTGTAGAAAACTCCATCCCAGCCCATATGTACTGGGCATGCTGACATGATCGAGAGGCATGGTGTGGGGAATAAGGACCCTTTGGTCATGTCTAATATGGACCCATGTCCATATTCCCTGCGGTCGATGTCCATATTCCCCACACAGGAAGCTAATAGAATAAGTCCACAAAACAGCATGTTCACTGTCAAAATTTGAATCAAATACATTTTTCTGCACCGAAATATGTGACTAAGCAAAACTAGGCATGGTCCAAGTAGCCGTCAAGTATCGGCTGTTTGTTAACAGCCGATAACATGTACACTTGATTCTGTATGAAAATCCGACAGTGACGATGCACTGTCGGAGATTTAACTTGCCCCGAAAAAGCGTAATCATCACATCCTCTCCTTATAAAAGACGTTTGATTGTGGAACATCAAGAACAAGAGAGAAGGGCATTGAAGAAAGGGCCAACACGCGAGAAGCAGAATCCTATATCCCCAACTAATTTGAAAGCGAAAAAAGGCAACAGACCACGAACAAAGCGCGGTCCTCCAGTTCGAAAGCAGGTTACCAAGTCTGCTAAGCAACACAGAAAAGGACCTGAAAACTGCATGAGTAATTTCTACGGCATATATTGCAATGAGTTATTTGTTGATCCACCTGAATTTTCTTGGATCCAATGCAGTGAATGCAAGCAATGTGCCCACGAAAACGAAACTGACTATGAGGGCTTTCGTCTGTGACGAGTGTCGCTAAGGTTGTTGTTCACTGAAAAATCGGAAAGTAACATTTATCCCAGGCAACATTTGTCGAAAAGAAACTGAACTTACCACATTGAGGTAATATGGATCCGCGGTCCATATTACCCCAATGGGGGGGTCCATATTCCCCACGTTGTTTGGAATATGGACACTGATGGCATATTTTTATTTGTCCCCTCAATCATATGTCTTTGATTTTATTCAACCCAAACTGCATGGGGATGTAGTCTGTCTGGTTGTCTAAATAAACCATTATTTGGAAATTTTCCTTGTCTATTTGTATAGCCTCTATCGGGACTTTGGCTTAGGGGGTCCATATTACCCCCACCTACCCTATAACTGTATTACATAATACATGATATTGCAGGTCCTTTGAAGTTATAGGTATGGGTTTATAAAGCAAGAAATCAGCCTTGTTAGTATCAGATTGAACTATAAGTCCTATACACAGGATCTACTAGGTCTATACCGTTCAGGAATATGCTTTTACAGATCTTCATCACTGTCCTGAGTGTCATTTTCGTAAAGGTGTCTACCGCAAATGCCAACATTAATTTTTGGATTCCTCATGTTCTGAATATTCCAAAAAATGTATCGTTTTGCTTATCTCCAAAAAATTTGTACGAAAAAACATAGTGAACCTGACTACATGGACCTCCTCCCGTACCAGACCACACAGAATCCTTAGTAATGTTTTTTGAACTAATGTTACTCGTAAATCGTAATTCCCGTATATCACTGAATGTAATGGCAATAGTAGTGACATAAACAACTAGCAAAATTAAAATTACACCTTTAAATTACAATATCATACGCACAGCCTAATTGTATTTACATTTACATAGTTTAATGTGGTTGAAGTGAAAATTCGGTAAGAAAACAATAGAATTTGAAGTAAAAACGTTTAAGAACTACATCAAAATTATGTTGATTTTAACGTTAAACTGTATTATTGCATGAGATACATTAATGGATTAAGTTTGCATAATCAATAACAACATACAACAAACAACATGCATTTTAAGGCCATTTTTCCTGCTAGAGCGGGGGTTAGCCATGCGGTCCCATGACAATCTTCTCCATTTTGTCCTATTTTCTGCATCTCTCCTTGTTAACCCCCTTGCCCGCATTTTTTCTTCCACCATCTTTAGCCAAGTATTTCTCGGTCTTCCCCGTCCTCTACTTCCTTCTACATTCATTTCCATCACCCTTCTCAACCAGTCACTTTCATCCTTCCTCAACACATGACCAAACCATCTCAACCTGTTCCTCTTCACAGCATCAATCACAGGCTCTATTCCCATCATCTTTCGCAATTCATCATTTGTCTTCCTCTCTCTCAACGATACTCCGCATATCCACCGAACCATTCGCATTTCCACCCTTTCCAGCCTTCATTGCTGCTCTACATTCATGACCCATGTCTCGCTCCCATACATCATAACACTTCTCACACATGCAGCATGCACCTTTCCCTTCAGCTTCAACGACACTCCTCTCCTCATCAGCACGCCACTCAGTTCCCGAAACTTCTTCCATGCACATCTCACTCCAGCAACCGTTGCCGAGTCTGATCCACCATCTCCATTCAGCAAGTCTCCGAGGTAGCAAAATGTTTTCACACCTTCCAGCTTCACGCCGTCTCCAAGATCCAACTCAACATTTCCTCCATCTGCAGCTCCCTCTGTGCACACCTTACATTTGAATGTAGCCGCCACACTGGTTAATGACCCTCTCAGACCACTACATTTTTGATGAACCCACTCAGCGCACATTGAACATTGAATGGAGTTCACTCCGACACCCTTCTTGCACACAGCACACGGCCACTTCCCAGTTCTTTCCACCTCACCATATGCTTTACCACTTGCCATCACCTTCGTCTTTCCTATATTGACCTTCAGACCTTTTGTCTCCATACATTCCTTCCACTTGTTCATCTTTTCCTTCAGTCCATCCATACTTTCCGTAATCAACACCAGATCATCTGCATACAACAACTCCCACGGTAAACCCTCCTTTACGTTCTGAGCCAGCACCTCCATCACAGCTACAAATAGTAGTGGACTTAGTACCGACCCCTGATGCACTCCCACCTTCACCTAAAACTCACCACTCTTCCCGTCCTTCGTCCTTACAGCTGTGCACGCTCTTTTGTACATTGCCATCACTACTCTGATCAACCATTCCCCCACTCCTAACTTCCTCAATGCCCATGTCAATACTTCACGTGGAACCCTATCGAATGCTTTCTCCAGATCAACAAACCCAAGAAACAACTTCTCCCTCTTCTCTATGTATTTCTCCTGCAACTGCCTCACAATAAAGAGCGCGTCTGTCGTTCCTCTTCCTGGCATAAATCCAAACTGCATTTCGTCAATCTTCACTTTCTTCCTTATTCTCCTCTCCAACACCCTTTCCAATACCTTCATTCCATGCTCCAATAACTTTATCGCTCGATACGAGCCACAGTCCAGAGGGTCACCTTTCCCCTTGTATAGAGGGACGAGGGTACTCAGTTCCCAATCCACTGGAATGCGGCCTTCTTTCACCACCAGATTACAGATCTCTGTCATTCTCTTCACACCCCACCTTCCTGCTGCCTTCAACATATCTCCCACAACTCCCATCGGCCCTCCCGCTTTTCTACTCTTCATTGCTTTTATCGCTTCCTCAACTTCCTTCTCAGTTATCTTCTCTGCCGGTCCTAAAACTGGGTTACACTCTATGTTGCCATCCCATTCATTCTCTGTATTCAACATTTCCATATGCATAATCAATAACGGCCCAAATAATGTAGAACTTGTAGACAAATGCATATGGAAATATACTCATAAATAAAATAATACCATACAAATAAACAGGAACAAATACACAAGCATTTCAGCACTTTGTGAACATCTCAACTAATTCAGAACTTTCCTTTCCTGGCCTTCAAAGCTGCGAACTTGTGAATCACTTCATCGAAATCAATGCCTTTCGCCAACTCGCTTTCAATTGATAATATCGCAAGATCGGAAAGCCTTGACACTGCAAAAATTTGGTGTCACCCCCTCTGATAGTGTCACCCGGTGCGATCCGCACCCCCCACAACCCCCTAGTGACGCCAGTGCTTTCACATACATTTCTTTATACTTTTTCATTTTTTCTTTATTCATTATAATTCGGGCTTTTTTTTATTTCTCTCTTTATTATCTTGCCAAAACGAAGTTTTTGCAAGATGTATCAGTCAGCTTGTATGTTTGTTTGTTTGTTTGTTTGTTTTTTTGTTTGTTTTTTTGTTTGTGGTTAATCATTTTTTTTTCACGTTTAGATCACTCTGTAGACCACAGTTATTATTGGAAACTCCTGTAACTTCGCATATCAGAGTCCTATAGAGATACCCTTCAGCACACAAAATTTTGAAGGTCAAACTCAAAGGTCAAGGTCACTTTGCGGTCAATCATGGAGGTCAACGAAACCCTTATTTTTTGAGTAACTTTGATCTTATGATCTCCAAACTTGGTGGGTATATAGGGTGTGGTATGGCGCTCAGCTGATTAGTTTTTGGTGTCGATCGGCCTTGACCTTCAAGGTCATTTTGAAGGTCATTCATTTGTTTGTGGTTAATCATTTTTTTTCACGTTTAGATCACTCTGTAGACCACAGTTATTATTGGAAACTCCTGTAACTTCGCATATCAGAGTCCTATAGAGATACCCTTCAGCACACAAAATTTTGAAGGTCAAGGTCAAAGGTCAAGGTCACTTTGTGGTCAATCATGGAGGTCGACGAAACACTAATTTTTTGAGTAACTTTGATCGGATCGTCTCCAAACTTCATGGGAATCTAGTATATGGTCCGGCGCTCAGCTGATTAGTTTTTGGTGGCGATCGGCCTTGACCTTCATGGTTAGCGCTGGAGGTCGAAAATTATTGACCCCAAGGTCAAATTTTGAAATCGTAGGTACCATATCGAGTAATACCTCATATGAATGCCCTTGATGAGTGCTTCCCAGATCTGTAAACAGTTTGACGCTATGACGTCATTTGATGACGTCATGACGAAAAAACGGAATTTTCATGAAAAAATTATTTCCTCAGTTCTCATCAAAATCTTTCAATATTTCATGTGCGTTGGTCATGAAGACATACTATTCACCATACGAAATTATTAAGGTCAAGGTCAAATGGCAAGATACGGTTCACCCTGTGGGTGACATATGTTCATTTATCTATCTGTCTTCAGAGAAGTGAATTCTTGCAAAATTTTATTTTAATTGTTTTTTTGCTTTTGTTCTGGAAAGCTCACTTGGCTGTGCTTGAATGGGTTTGAGGGTAGAGAAGTAGCGGTTGAAACCCCAATCCTATCCAGGTTCCTCATGATGACTTCATCTTTGCTCTTTACTTTTTTTGGTCTCTTCTGATGACTCCAATGCAGTATTTGGTTTTCTGTTTCATTAGTAGAGACTGACTTTGCCTTTTTATGCTAAAAAAAATTGCATCATTAATGTTTGCAGATTGAAAAAATACTTTCGATGGGAACACATAATCTGAATATGGCTCCTTTACCGCTGTCTCTGTCATAGTTTGCCCTCAAATTGCGACTAAAAAAACCGTTTTGCTCACTGTAATTTGACAAACCTGTCCTCAGAATTTTCCCCAAGAATATTTTCAGATCATGTACCCATAAGCACAGAATGTAAATCACTGAGAAATGCCGGTACACCTCAGTGACAGTGGAGAAGAGAACCTGGTGATTTCTTTATATCAGCATTAGTATAGGCATTGAAAACTATATCGGGATCAGTAGGTGGGAGAAAAGGTGGAATTGGCAAATAAAAGCCAAGCAAGATGACATTAACAAGGAGCTGATACTCTAGATCCCCCACATTTTGGGTTGTATGAGTAATAGATCAGTGTAATATGAAAGCGAAATCTTGAACGTTTTTTGAAATATCGCGAACACAAGCCAAGTTACCGAGATGGTTGTCAAGGCAACATAATTTAGCCAATCACAGCCGTGGTCTAATCAAGGTTGAGATAACGTCATGAGGAATAGGCATCTGCAAAATGAAAGATAAATGTTCAACGGTTGACAAGAGTACATCGGACAGATGATCAGTCGGTCGGTCGGTCAGATGGAGCTCATTTTAATGTCCACCGTCTCTGGCATTGTCGGAGGGCAGGGGACAAAAAATGAACCGGTACTCAGCTATGGTGTATAGAGACTAAATGTTGACAGCAAAATACCAAACCAATAGCGGAGCATCATGCCTGAAGCAATATCAATGGTCCCACAAAAATGTATATGATCAATGAAGGTCAGACCTTTCACTTATTTCTCCATCATCAAAAACATGGTTAAAACTGTCTCAGGAATATGCTCATCCCCAATTCCTTCGGTCAACAAGGAAGGAGTCGCAATAGACAGAGCTCACAATATGCTCGAATGCTGGAATTGTCTCTTTAGCTGAAATGCTTGTGTTCCCATTGCCTCGATTACTTTATTTTCAACATCTCCCTCGCATTTCAAGCAATTACCCAGAGCAGTAGAGCTTATAGCATGCAAAGTTTAGAAGTATCTGCACAATTCTAACTCATCATCAGCAATTGGTCATGATGTCATCAGTGCACTCTTTCTTTCTTCTTTTTTTGTATACGAAGTCGAGGCTCGTGTAAGAGCTAACACATAGAACATATAATAAAGGGAGCGTAAGATAAGAGGGGGAGAGAGAGGGAAGCACAACAACAGTAGAGAATAGGGACAACGGGAGATCTGTGGAAGGAACAGGGCTGGAGTGGTGTACACGGGATAAACAAGATGGGCACCACATGGACTTTCAGGAAAGAAAACACAATTTGAAGGAAGTGGATTTGGGGTGGATAAACGGGGGTAGAAAAGATCAAGGTTTTGGATGGGGGAATATAAGAGATGGTGGTGAACAGCTGTTTTGAAGACCTGGCGGGAGGAGTGGGATTGAAGAGAGTGAGGGAGATTGTTCCAGAGGCAGGAAAAAAGAGGAATTAAAGAGTGAAGGTGAGCAGAGATTCTTGATTTTGGCAGTTTCACAAGAAGAGTGTTGCTGACAGATATTGTGCATAAAGGAAGAAATATTTTGTGGACAAAGCACATACAGAGTAGGGGGGGAGGGGGGCTAGGTCGGAGAGGAGTCGGTAGAAGACAAAGTCCACTAACCTGCCTGCGGTGAGAGAGTGAAAGGCCCTTAGAATAAGCTTCATCGCTGGAGATCCCAATGATTCTGAAAGCCTTGGTTTCGCGTGAAGCCGAAATGTACAGCGTGAAGCCAAGCTAGGTGTGAGGCAGGAGCACCAGCCCAGAGAGGAGAGCAGTATTCCATCAAGCTGCGGATGAAAGTTTTGTAAGTGGTGAGAAGCTCAGTAGTGCCAAGGAAGGACTCCAGAAGATGGAGGATGCCCAGTCGGTGACTGTTTTTGGAGGCCAGCTTGGAAACGTGCGTTTCCAACGAAAGATAATGAGACCCAAAAGTTTGAGTGACAAAACTTCTTCAAGAGGATTGTTGAGAATGTAGATGGGAGGGTTTTCCAGATGGTCTTTTCGGAGAGACAAAGTGAGAATGTGAGATTTGTCAGGATTGAAAAACATGTTCCACTTGTTTGACCAGTCTGTGATTTTGTCCAGATCTGCAGAAAGTGAAGAGGCTTCTGCCTGCCGATCTGAGGGGTGAGATATGGAGCCGCAGAAAGTGAAGTCATCAGAAACAGCATATAGAGGATTTTCCTGAGAGTCAGAGAGAGCATTAATGAAGACCAGAAAAAGCACAGGGCCCTGAACAATGCATTGAGGAAGTCCAGCCTGGACTAGAAGGGAAGATGAGAGAATTCCATTTAGAGCCACCCATTGACTACGACAGCAGAGGAAGTCCACGAGCCATGCATGGAGATGTCCATGGATACCATAAGAGAAGAGTTTGGTAAGCAGGGCAGAGTGCCAGACCATGTCGAAAGCACAAGATATGTCAAGGGAGACGGCTCTGAATTCTTTTCTGGCGTTGAGGGCCTCCATCCATTGTTGAGATAGCAGAAGCAGCATGTCCAGAGTAGAGTGACCTGGTCTGAATCCTTCATCGGAATCTTTCTCCAAACCTGTGCATATGCTTTTGCCATTTCTTTTTAAATACTTTCCTGCAGATCCTTATTGGAGGGTCATCTTCCATCACCATGGAATTTGGATTGATGCATTCCCTATGTACGGTATAAGAAGGGTACCAAGAGAGATGCTCGAAATTACTTTACTATCAGATCACCATTTTGGTTCTGTTCTGACCACTCCCCCTTTGATATGGTCCTTCTGCTAACCGTCAACAACAGATGGACACTATGAACCTTTCTGTAAAGGACTTGATCGGCTGGTGGATTATCTAAATATGTGCGAGCCATGTATTCACAAGAACTTGATGGTAATCTATCTCATGCACTTACCTAGGTGATGGGGTCCTTCAAGGAAGTTTATTGGGACCTATCCTGTTCCTGGTTTGCATTAATAATCCCCCCTCTTTGGAAAACGCTGCATATTGCATTGCACACAATTGCATATCTTTGTCAGAAATTCCCTCACACTAATGGCAAGTAGGCTGCATTTTTGTCCCTGTCTGCAGATTGGGAGAACATCACAAGCATGTCCATCACCTGGGATGTGTCATTCAATGCTTCAAGATGCCACACACTTACTCTATCTCTACATGAAGACTCCAGTTTACTTCTGCAATTAAGCTCTGGTAACATTGCAGTCTTTGGAGCTTCACTGACTAACAATCTGCCATGACCATTCCTTGGCCAATCACACATGCAATCTGTCCGTCAGGATGGGAAAGTACCTTGGCATTCTTCACACATCTTGTCATTCATTAGCGATTCTCAGCTCCCAACAGTGTATAAAGACTTACTCCACAGTTCCATGGAGAATGGATGTCTCTGTGGACCATCAGATCGCACTTATATTTTTTACATTCATCTAAAGCTAGTAGTGTATCTTGCTAATAAATAAATTGGAGGAGTTTGTATATAAATCACATGGAGACAAATATGATTATAAATCAGTGCATTTTTCCATGAATGACAAGGCCTTTAGTACACAATGGACAAACACATATTATGGTACATGGACATGGGCATTTGAACCTAGGTTGCCTATATCATAAGCCAGAAGCTCAGATGGTATTGGTTCAGAACTGCATTGACTCGGGGAGTGCAACCTTCTCTGATCGTCGCTTGAACATTGTTATGGTGGGATGCCAAATGATAAATGACGAATAATGACCTGGTTTGTCGGTTTATACTGTTAGTTTACATGCTTCTTGTCTACTCAGATAACTTGCTTCTCTTGCCCTATACGTATGTCTGTAGTTATGCTCCCCATGTGTTTATTGTTTCCTCTTTGTCTGACGATTCTCTATCACTGAGTCAGCATCACCCCTCCATCATTATTTCATTCACAAACTTAGTGAAGAAGTGATTTTTACCATCGATGGTATATTTCATGAAGTCCACACTGTAAGGCCAATTTATCTTCATAATGTACAGGTTGTCTGTTTAATTTACTGTTTTGTCTGGTCTATTATTACTGTGTGGACTTCATCTCTGGGATGTCGTTATTTCATCGATTTGATGGGTTTAAAGAAAGAATCGACCCCTATGGGTCAATATTTAGGTTTTTGTTGTCATCATCATGTTGTGGCATCGAGACTGCTGAAAATCTTGGATCAGTCCACTACACATGTCCAACAACCCACCAACCCAACTCCACGTCTGTCTTTCCCTCCCCGTTATATATTTATAAACCTTCGCATAATTTCCCTTCTAAACAAACTCCTTCAGCATAAAAAGTATAATAACGGTGATATTCTAAGAAGTAAAATCTAAAAATCTTATCGGAGTGTTATTAAATTATCCATTTTTTTTTATAGCTAACAGAAGAGTTTGTTCCAGATCATTGTGTTTTATGACAATTGTTCCATGATTGCAGTATTCGCCATGTTCAGCATCATCTTTGTTCAAAGGGAACAAATGTATCTTTCAGTGTAAATCAGACCACAGAACCGAAAATAAATACCCAACACATTTGATTGTATTTTCAGTAAATTAAATTATTTTTTTATTGTGATCAAAACACAGAACCGAAAATAAATACCCAACACATTTGATTGTATTTTCAGTAAATTAAATTACTTATTTATTGTGATCAAAACACAGAGCTGAAAATAAATACCCAACACATTTGATTGTATTTTCAGTAAATTAAATTATACTAGCAACAGTACCAGCCCTATGGGCTTCAATTGGGAAGCCCAAATGAAAAGGTAAAATATCAGAAATTGAAGGCTTTTAATTTTAAACGATTCATATAAACATCCGTTGAATCATATCGCACACAAATCATCAAAATCTAAACAGAACATGGCTAAACAGTACATGGACGATCACGTACCACGTACGTCTCGCGTCTCGCTCGCTCTCATGTTGTCCCGATAATGATCCTTCCGCAGGTTCACCGACGGAAACCTTGTTACGACTTTTACTTCCTCGAGACAGTCAAGTTCGCTCATCTTTTTGGTGGACCGGCACGAGCCGAGAACGGCCCGTGCAGGGGCTGATCCGAGGATCTCATCAAACCGTCCGATCGGTAGTAGCGACGGGCGGTGTGAACAAAGGGCAGGGACTTAATCAACGCGAGCTGATGACTGGCGCATACTGGGAATTCCTTGTTCGTGGGGCACGGTCTCAAGCCCCAGTCCCCATCACGGATGGGGCTCAGCGGTTTACCCGAGCCTGACGGCGAAGGGCAAGGTACATGCTGGCCCGTCCAATGTAGCGCGCGTGCGGCCCCGGACATCGAAGGGCATTAACCACCGTTTAGAGGCCATTTTTCCCCGCAAAGCGGGGGTTGGCCTTTTCGGGGACCGTGGTAGTTGTTGTTTTTTGGTCCCCTTTTTGAAGCAATGTTTTACGGCCGGATGCCCTTCCTGACGCCAACCCTTTTGCCGCCTTCAACGACAAACAGGGAATTACCAGTGAACTGGTACTCAATTAGCCGACCTCGGAAGGATGACAGGCTGAGTCAACCCCCCTGGCATTAATTCGGCGATCGACCGAGATTCGAACCCAGGATCCTAGGATCCTAAGCCGGCACCCTAGCCGCTAGCCCAACACCAGGCATTAAACGTTCCTTAAACATTAAACATTCATTAAACATTAAACGTTCATGAAAGGATTACAAAACGAAAAACATTACGAAATTACGTTCACAACGTCACGTCAAACACTACCGTGAACACATACATTGTCACAACATCGTCACAATGAGAACATCGTCACAATGAATGTTATGCGAACGCGAATGTTATGCGGGAGTCCAAACCTGAGAATGCTGGAGACCAAAGCTGAAATTGGGAAAACTAAATAGCCTATTTTACTCCTGGAGATCCCAGGATTACCCACCCAAAATATCTTTGCGATTGGTTCAGCAGTGTTTACGGTACCTTCGAACAGACAGACGGACATTTGGTGAATTATCGTAAGATATTTGTTGTGATCAAAACACAGAACCGAAAATAAATACCCAACACATTTGATTGTATTTTCAGTGAATTAAATTATTTATTTATTGTGATCAAATCACAGAACCAAAAATAAATACCCAACACAATTGATTGTATTTTCAGTAAATTAAATTATTTATTTGTTGTGATCAAAACACAGAACCGAAAATAAATACCCAACACATTTGATTGTATTTTCAGTAAATTAAATTATTTATTTATTGCGATCAGAACACAGAACCGAAAATAAATACCCAGCACAATGATTGTATTTTCAGTAAATTAAATTATTTATTGATTGTGATCAAAACACAGAACCGAAAATAAATACCCAACACAATTGATTGTATTTTCAGTAAATTAAATTATTTATTTATTGTGATGTGATAAACATGTGGATCTGCAAATACAGAAGCAAAAGCCATATCAAATTAAGAATATACAGGGTGTTTCATTTTTAAAAAATGCAACCCCTATTAAAGTTATGTGAACTTATTATTTTTAAATACTATTTCTTTTCTATTGCATGTTTGTATGAAGCATCGTTTGGAGGAAAAACTGCAAACATCAGAGTCATACTGTTAATTTTGAATATGGCATGGACAATTGAACAAAGAATCATTATTGCGAAATTTTACTTTGCCACAACGTCATTTTAATCGAAGACTCAAGAACGATTCAGAAAGAAGTTTGATACCAGAATTATTATCCCCAAATAATCCGCTATTTTTCGATTGATAAAGAGGTTAAAGTCCCACGGCACAGTACCAAATCTTAATTACGGGACAGTACCTTTCTTGTAACTCTTCTCTAATCTCTGGCACGCTATTAACTGCTCTTCCTACCTCCCCCGCCCATCCTTCATCTGCTCCAACCCCACCCCTCCCCTCTCCTGCACCCGATGCTCCCCCTCTCTCCTCATTAACGATATGGACCTCAAACATCCGGGGCCTTCGCTCAAACCTGATTGATCTCTCCATTCAGGTTGCTTCTGACAATCCAGACTTGATCTGCTGAACAGAAACTTTCCTCCTTCAAGATGTCTACCGAGATTCTTCTACCGACTCCTCTCTGGCCTTGCCCACCCCCCCCCCCCCCCCCAGCTCTCTCTGGGCTCTGTCCCCCAAATATTCCTACAGGTCGCACAAGATCTGCCTGCAACCCTCTTATGGTTAAACTGCCAAAATCAACTCTCTGCTCACCTTCACTCCTTCATTCCTCTTTTCTCCCGCCTCTTGAACAAACTCCCTCATCTCTTCAATCCCACTCCTCCCTCCAGGTCATTAAAACAGCTGTTCACCACCATCTCTTATCTTCCCCCATCCAAAACCTTGATCTTTTCTACCCCCGCTAATTTCACCCCAAATCCACTTTTTTGAAATACCAACTTCTGTCCTGGAAGTCCTTGTGTTTTATATTTCTCCCACCCCCCCCCCCCCCTCCTTCCCACGCCTCCTTCCCCCAAGTCCTCTCCCTCCCACACATCTCCCGATGTCCCTGCTCTCAAATGTTGTGTTTGTGTGCTTCCCCTCCTCTCCCCATCTTGTCTACCGCTCCCTCTTTTTATATATTTTGTTTGTCTGTTTGATTTGTTTGTGAAATAAATGTTAGCTCCTTCACGAGCCTCGATTCTGTATACAAAAAAAAGAAGAAAAAAAAAAGGCCGATTCCTTAACATCTCTTCCTGGTTACTCCCTCCTCCGGTATGATAGACCCGAGCCTCGTCCTGGAGGTGGGGTTGCTATCTTTATGAAAAACTCTCTTCCTCACTCGCCCTGCACTGCCCTCTCTCCACCCCACCCCCAGGAGTACCTCTGGCTATGGCTTCCTCTCCACTCCCACCTTTTGTTCAGATGTGTTCTGTACCATCCTCCAAACAGTGATTACTCCATTTACATTTCGCTGTCTGACAACATGGACCAACTTCTATCCACTCATCCCAACTCTCTCTTCCTCATATGTGGCGACTTCAACTGTCATCAGGCCAGCTGGCTGGGTGTGGGTTCCTCTCTCACCAGCCATGGCACCTCAGCAAAGGACTTCTGTGACTCATTGGGACTGACACAATCTGTCAATTTCCCAACCCAGATCTCAGTCAATGGAGTATCTTCTCTTCTAGACTTGGTTATGACAAACTTCCCTGCAAATGTCTGCTGCTCTTCTTCTGCTCCAATCGGTTCTTCTGATCATGTGCTTGTTAAAATGGACATCTCTCTGGCCATTCTCAGAGAGCCTCCTCAGCATCGAAGAGTCTGGCATTTCACTCAGGCCGACTGGCACGGATTGCAAGCAGCCATCAATCATCTGGACTGGTCTCCCATCTCTACTGACTCTGACATAAATTCTTCCTGGGAATTCTTCCAAAGCAAACTGCTCTCTCTCATGCACAGATTTATCCCATCTCGTCTTCAGTTGTCTTACCCTTCCTCCCGTCCATGGTACACTGAATCTAGTGGCGAGGCAGTTGCCCTGAAACAACTTGCCTTTGCCTCTTGGAAGGCAAATCCAACTGAAGGTAATCTCAGTTCCTTCCACCAAGTTCGGAACAAGTGTGTGTCTCCCCTCAGGAGTGCGCCAGGAAGCACTATCTCTCCACACTCAAGAATGAACTCTCAAACCTGTCTCCTTCCTCCAAATCCTGGTGGCATCTGGTCAAATCAGTTTCTGGTGTTTGTTCCCCCTCCATCCCCTCCCTCACCTCAAATGGCTACACAGTTGACATCGCACGTGACAACGCCGAATGCCTCAACTCTGTGTTTGCCTCAAAATCTTCCTGACAAGGTGGAGAAGTTTTTGTTAAACCTCGACTCTGATTCTGCAACTGGACCAGACGGCATCAGCCCACAGGTCCTAAAATCCTGCTCTGCTGCTCTTTCTCACCCTCTCTCTGTTCTTTTCATCCTCTCTTTTGCTCAAGGTCATCTGCCAGCATCTTGGAAATCAGCAAACATTACCGCTTTACACAAAAAAGGTGCAAAAACAGATCATTGCAACTAAAGACCAATCAGCCTGCTCCCAATTATCAGCAAAGTCATGGAATCCATCATTGCTTCTGATATCAAATCCTTCCTCTTCTCCAATGGCTTGATCTCCGATCATCAATTTGGATTCAGACCAGGTCATTCTACTCTGGACAGTGGACATATTGCTTCTGCTGTCTGAACAATGGATGGAGGTCCTCAATGCCAAACAGGAAATCAGAGCTGTCTCCCTCGACATATCACGTGCCTTCGATACGGTCTGGCACCCAGCTCTGCTCACCAAACTCTCCTCCTATGGTATCGATGGAAATCTCCACGCTTGGCTTGCGGACTTCCTCTCTGGTCGTAGTCAACATGTGGCCCTGAATGGATTTCTCTCATCGCCCCTTCCTGTTCTGGCTGGAATTCCCCAAAGGTAGTGTTCTGGGCCCTGTGCTTTTTCTGGTCTTCATCAATGATCTCTCCGACTCTCTGGAAAATCCTCTCTATCTCTTTGCTGACGACTCCACTCTCTGCCGCTCCATTCCTCATCCCTCAGAACGGCAGCCTGCAGCCTGCTCACTCTCTGCAGACCTGGCCAAAATCACAGACTGGTCAAACAAGTGGAACATGTCTTTCAATCCTGACAAATCTCACACTCTTACAATGTCTGTCCGAAAAGACCGACTGGAAAACCCTCCCATCTACTTTCTCAACAATCCTCTCCAAGAAGTTCTGTCGCTCAAGCTTTTGGGTCTCACTATCTGCCATGATCTTTCTTGGGAAAACCACATTTCCAAGCTGGCCTCCAAAGCCAGTCGCCGACTGGGCATCCTCTGTCGTGCGAAGTCCTTCCTTGGCACACCTGAGCTCCTCACCACATACAAGGCTTTCATCCGCAGCTCAATGGAATACTGTTCCCCCCTATGGGCCGGTGCTCCTGCCTCACACCTCGCTCGGCTTCACGCTGTTGAAGCCAAAGCTTTCAGAATCATTGGAATCTCCTGCGATGAAGCTAACTCCGAGGGCCTTTCACTCACTCACCGCAGGCAGGTTGGTGGTCTTTCTGTCTTCTACCGACTCCTCTCCGGCCTTGCTCCCCCAGCTCTCTCTGTGCTCTGTCCCCCCAAATATTCCTACAGGTCGCACAAGATCTGCCAGCAACCCTCTTATGGTAAAACTGCCAAAATCTAGGCTCTCTGCTCACCTTCACTCTTTCATTCCCCTTTTCTCCCACCTCTGGAACAAACTCCCCCACTCCCTTCATTCCCACTCCTCCCTCCAGGTCTTTAAAACAGCTGTTCACCACCATCTCTTATCTTATCTTCCCCCATCCAAAACCTTGATCTTTTCTACCCCCGCTAATTCACCCAGATACATTTTTTCGAAATTCCAGCTTCTTTCCTGAAAGTCCTTGCAGTGTCCATATGTTTTATACCTCTCCCTCCTCCCCCCAAGCCCTCTCCCTCCCACAGTTCTCTCAATGTCCCTGCTCTCAAATGTTGTGTTTGTATCCTTCCCCCTCTCTCCCCATCTTGTCAACCACTCCCCTTATTTTGTGTTTTATGCGTCGGTTTGTGTCGGTTTGACTTTTTGTGTGATTAATGTTAGCTCTTTCACGAGCCTCGATCTTGTGTACAAAAAATAAGAATAATAATTAATAAATACATAAATTTCTCAAGGTCTGGTCACCCGAGGACTGCAAGATAATGAGAAAACATTGAAGTGGTCCAAGAAGCAGTTTGAGGAACCCCAGGAAATTGCTGTGTCATCAAACTCAATAATTGAACTTATCTTTATCAAGTATGGTGCACAAATAATTCTGATGCTTGAACTAAAAATGTACCCTTATCGCACATAAGTTAAGCCAAAACTAACAGACAATGATAAACAACTTCGTATGCTTATGTGTGAATGGTTGGAGAATAAAGGGATCCAAATTTTCTGAGTAATGTCTGGTTTTCTGATGAGGCCCATTTTCTTTTAAGTGGTCATGTTAACTGCAAAAACAATGTGTTTTGGGGTTCTAGTTCTCCCGATGAAGTTCTTTAAAGTCCGTTGCACAGCCAGAAATGCACTGCATAGGTTGCCATAAGCAATAAGCATATCTGGCATAATTGGGCCTTTCTGGTTTCAAGATGAAGGGAAGTTGGTAAACTTAACCACTGAACGGTACTTCAATCAATCAATCAAAAAACAATCAAAAATGGTTTATTAAAAGCATGTCTGCAGCCAATGGCTGAACTACACATGCATAACTTGAAAGTTATCCAGAAGTTCTGGGTTGCATTTGCGAGGAAGCACCACATCGACAGGGCTGTGCAATGCTTTCAGCAAAGATGGGGCCACACCTCAAACTTCCAACAGATCGATACAGCGGATACAACAGTAATTCAGTGATCGAATCGTCTCTAGAAGGATAGATGTTGAAATGGGAGTCTCATTCTCCGGATCTCAGCCCACCTGACTTCTATCTTTAGGGTTACCTGAAGGATAAAGTGTACCAGGGGAGACTATTGACGACTTGAAAAATTCAATTGCCACCAACATCAAAGTTATTACGGTTCAGGAATGCAGCCGAGTTATCGACAACTTCACCAGGAGGATCCATTTGTGTGTGCTGCAGCATGTGCACATGTTTTGTGAACTGTCTTCATTTTTGTGTGTTACTTTATTCCACACATTACAAAGGTTATTGTGTGTAAGTACCATGTTGTTTCAATGGAAAATTAAGAAGTATAAAAACAACTTTTGGTTGACTATATTATGAAACACCCTGTACATCATCATCATTATATTATGAATGCAATTATTACTATTTTTGTTTGTCCGTGCTCTATCCCTTTTAAATACTGAATATCAAGCAAGGAAACAGCACGTACCGTTTTGAAATCTTTGGTATGGCTTGATGGAATCAGACATGCCAACCTGCCAGACTCAAAGCAGACACTCCAACCATCACACCACCGAATCTGGTTTGACGTTCATAGATAAGTCTGGTTAAAAGTTCATGAAATGAAGGTCTATATAAAGGTTCACTTGACAGAAAGTTCACTAGATATGGCACCACAAACATTTATCATCTTTGTTATCAACGGCTTTGAGCTATAATATAATTACGAGGCTTTCGTCTTTTGTCACTCCATTGATACCTTTCGTCCATTTGACGTTGTTACCTCCGCCACCGAAGGTGGATGGAGGTTATGTTTTCACCTCTGTCTGTTTGTCTTGTCTGTCTGTCTGTCTGGGAACAAGATATCTCAAAAATCTGTGGACGGATTCGGACGAAATTTGGCAGAGAGGTTGTGTATGTGACAAGGACGAAATGATTAGATATTGGTGAAGATCCGGATTCGGATCCGGCTACTAGAATTTTTAAAAGTGATTCTTCACCATTGGGAGATAGGGCCAAAAACGATACATAGCAGAATATCTCAAAAGGTTGTGGACAGATTTGGACGAAACTTGATGGACCGGGTGGGTGTGTGACAAGGATGAATCGATTCGATTTTGGTGAATATCTGAATATGGATTCGGATACGACATTTATTTAATATTTAAATGATTCCTCACCACTGAGTGATCGGGCTAAAACCGACATATAGCAGGATATCTCGAAATTTTATGGATGGATTTGGTTGAAGCTTGGTGGATGAGTTGGGATAGGTGACAAGAACAAGCTGATTTGATTTTGGTTCAGGTCCGAATCCAGATCCGGCCTATCAGTGGGATACAAAACATAAACTGTTCAGCCTGGTGGAAGTATGCGCTCCACCAAGTGCCGTTCTAGTTACCCTCGCCAGAGGAGAGGGTATTGCATTTGAGTCCGTTTGTTTGTTTGTTTGATTGTTTGTTTGTCTGTTTGTCTGCACAGAATAAATAAGATTTTCTCTGCAACCGTTGGTCCGATTGATGGGAAATTTTCACCATAGGTGCATCTCCACCTGTAGAATTTTTGAATTATGACGTCATAGATCACGTGGTTCGGCCGCCATCTTGGAAAAATCGAAAAACTTTGCACCTCTATATCTCGGAAAGCGCTGAATCGAAAAAATTGAGACATGGCTCATTGTAAAGAACTCTCCATAGGGAATAAAATATGTTAATGATGATGTCATAGGTGCCTCCATTATGACGTCATAATTCGACAAGTACAAAGCTTCATCCAATCAAGATGAAATTTCTTGAGTGCCATGTCGGCATAAATTGGTGGAGAAAAAAATAATGATGACATCAGTCACGTAGTTCGGCCGCCATCTTGGAAAAACCGAAAAACTTTGCACCTCTATATCTCTGAAAGTGCTGAATAGAAAAAATTGAGACATGGCTCATTGTAAAGAACTCTCCATGGGGAATAAATATGTTAATGATGATGTCATAGGTGCCTCAATTATGACATCATAATTCGACAAGTCCAAAACTTTACTTCATGTTCCTCAAATGAAATTTCTTGAGCATAATCTGGGAATAAATTAGTTTAGAAAAAAAATTTAATGATGACGTCATCGGGAACGTAGCTCGGCCGCCATATTTGTTTTAACACAAAAGCCTTAAAAAACACTGAAAATACATCCTGGCAAGGGTTTGCATCTCTGATTGCTCTTTTTCTTGTTGTTTAATGTTATTGATATTGAGAGGCAGTTACTGCTGCTGAGCATTGAACTGTCGTGACTTTCAGCGACAGTTTTAATCGTTGTTGTGAACACCCTGTGTGTGATCGAAATGTCATGTGATAAACTCTTACGACACTGCACCCGAAACACTTAGGATAAGGCACCTTCCCCAACCCTTCCCTACTGGAGGCCCTGAGTACACATGTGGCAAAGTTAGGTCAGATCATCAAAAAATGTCAGAGTTAGTGAGCAAAACAATCAGACTGTTCCCACTCCATCCGATAGGTAATTATAATCTTCCCCTCAAGTTTTATTACTTTGGTGTTTGTTGACAATAGATTTACCACATTAGCAAAGAACCGGTCCTGACGGGAAGTATGTTCGGATGACTTTTAATACCCGCCCACACTGGGAGCAGCACTACGATACACATTTACATCAAGAGAATTGGGCTGTTTGTTCCTCGCTGAACCCACAGGACTAATGATTGTTTTGCCATCTAATACGTTCAGGTGCACACCCTGAGTTCAACCACCACTTGGCAACTCATTCTGTCCAGTGGTTCAGGAGTGCATAGAAGTCAAACAAACAAAACAGAACCTCCTTTAGAGGCCATTTTTCCCCACAGAGCGGGGGTTGGCCTTTTTCGGGCACCGTGGTCCCCTTTTTGAAGCAATGTTTTATGGCCGGATACCCTTCCTGCCGCCAGCCTTGTTAGTTGCCTCTTGCGACACACAGGGAATTACCAGTGAACTGGTACTCAATTTGCCGACATCGGAAGGATGACAGGCTGAATCAACCCACCTGGCATTAATTCAGCGATTGACCGAGATTACAAACTCAGGATCCTAGGATCCCAAGCCGGCACCCTAACCGCTAAGCCAACACCAGGCTTCAAACAAACAGACGCTTCTCAAATTATAGTAGTTATAATAACTTGTGCCCGTATCCCCTTCGGATTCCAGTGAATCTAAATATTGCCTTATGCAACAAAACCCACACATTCAAAGCACTGGTATACGTGTCTGCTCAGACATTAATTATCAAAAATAATGTCTCCATTTAAAATTTTGCTGAATTTTCAGCATAATCAAGCATTGATGAGTTACTAAAAAGCAAAGCAGTATTCTTATAATTCATTGTGTGTGTAATTTCAATTGACCTCGTGCATTCCATCACAGCCAATTAATGCTCATTCCTATTTCCCCATCTGTGTGTACCCCGATCCCCTTTTGTCCCATTATAGCCCCGTGTACTTTTGCTGGCATGCATTTATTCCTTCCTTAGTTGTGTTTAATGTCTATTTTTTTCACCTGTTATGCGAATAAATAAAAGATCTCTATCCTGCATGCACCATTCCTCATTATTCAAATTGCGTCACATGAAGAGATAAAAAAAGAAATCCATTTGAGACATCCATATGCATGGCTCGGCTGTTGAGAGAAAGTATCCAGTACAAAAATAAATCTCGGTAAAATTGGTCCAAAAATGTAATAATACTGCAAATCTTGCCTGTCCCATGATATTAAAGGTCTGTTCACACTTCCCATGATTTCCATCCGGCGGCTGGCTGCTTACAAAATCTCATTTAAACTCCTTTGCCACGACATGCTCTTTGCAAATCAAACGGCATTCCGAGATATTTGATAGGCCTCTCTGTGAAACGGGCAGCGTGGTGGGAAATCGCGGACCTGATTAGATGCTTGTTCCAACACCTGCATACTACAGCCGTTCTCAATGCTTAACAAACGGGCCTTCCGTTTTGTCCCAGCACAGGCCACTGGTATAGCTCGTGGTGGCACGCTTAGTGAAGAAACAAGATTGCTGCCAATAAGTTGTCAAAGAGTCAAAGAGAGAATGAACCGAGGCTTATATAGGGGAGAGCAACCAAAAAAAGGGTGCACAAACACACCAGAGGATGCAGAAAGGATGAAGTAACAAGGTGTAAGCACAATTTTGTAACATTGCAACATGCTTGTGCAGTTAGAAAAGCTTCATCCTCTTTTGAGAAGAATCATGACATCATTAACCCTTGGATGTAGTGATTGGGCCTCAGAGGCCCACAAGGTTTTTTTGTTGCAAAAACTATGCTGTACAATTTTTTTGGGGAATGAGCCTCATTTTCACCGACTTTCATGTTGTTACACAAAATTCAGCGACATAAATATATAAAAAAATTCATTCAGGCTCATGGGAAAATCTTCATTCTTCACTTATAACCCAAAAATCTGACACGAATGCAGGCCTGGGGCCTTCGAGGCCCCACATAAATGCTGTTGTACTACTATGTTATGTCATTATTTTCTTGATATGAGCCTCATTATATGCTCCTATAACTTGGTTACAAATAATTCAGTGACAAAAATATGAAAATTAAAAAACTTAAACGAATACATTTGTGGGGCCTCTGAGGCCCAATGGCTGCATAGGTGTAGGATTTTTGACAGTTGTGGACATACACATTCTAAATAAAAGGATTAGTGAATCATATTTTTTGAGCAAATACTCGTCCATGAGCCTCAACTTTTTAGAGAAAAAAAGTTGAAAAACCAAGAACAAAAAAATGTATTTGCAAAAAAAAAAAAAGATTCATTACTTGTATGGGATTATTCCAACTAATCGGATCAATGATTCACATTTTCTGAGAAAATACACATCCATGAGCATCGACTTGGATTGACAAAGGATATGAAAGAAAAAAAATCTATTAAAATTTTTTTTTAAAGATTACACGAATACATCCGTTGGGCCTCCGAGGCCCAATGGCTGCGTTTATGTAGGATTTTTGACGCCTGCATCTAACAGTTAAACAATATTATTATGAATGTTTTTGCAGTAACCATCAACAGCAGTGAATCTCTGTTTGACAAGCCTTGTACACAAGGAAATTGTGGTGCACACCTGTCCAAAGCTCTCGTCGGCTGCAATCGTGTCGATCTTCACATAGTCATTGGGAGAGAGGCTGTTCACATCCGCATTGTCACTGTCTGTCTCTCGATAGAAAATGTTGAATGTTTCCTGAGCACAGAGCACAAAATGCAATGCATCACATGGATGCAAATGGACAAGTGGAATTAAAATGTACAATGAAGCACAGGCAGGTTGGACTATTAATAGCTGGAGAGGGGGAGTGAAGGACATGGGGCTCTACTTCTTATATGAGCTTCAAAACATAAACAGAAGGAAGCCAATTAACAAATGGCACACATTAATTATGACACAAATAATAGCTATTTGGCCCTTTTTGGGTGTACCAAATCCATACCCCAACACTCTCACATCCTGCAGGTAATGGTCTTCAACACCAATCCCTAAGAAGGCAATTTTGATCCTGGTATCCGCACGCAATTGGCTACTTATTCGAAATGTGGGATGTTTCACATGCACAACGTAAATGCAGATTGGAAAGTCGGCCTTACGTTGCCATTCAAATAACGGTGCGCTCCAATATTTGGCACCCTCTTCGAGCACCTAGTTAGGTCTGACCACACAGCTCATTGGTAAGCAGGCCAACAACTTAGCTATCCTGCTGCATGAATGAAATGCAGCTCCAACGCCTTCATTTGACATTTATGCGTTTCAATAAAATATTGCAAATGCCACTCAAAATGATTTGAATTGTCTGCAACAACGGACAATATTTATGATGTTGAACTTTATTGTAACCTTTTTTTTTTTTAAACCGAAAACTTGAAAGTGCTCCACCTCTTGCCCTCCTCCCCCATCACCCCCAAAGTAATAATTTTCACTCCAACCTCCTCCGGTGTCTCATTGAAAATTATGGGTAATCAAAACAATCGTGTTATGATTCGCAATTCATTTTTCTGCTTGCGTTGCACAATGAAACAATTGATCTTATCAATGCATTGGTGTTCGGAGCCTGGTGTTGGCTTAGCGGTTAGGGTGCCGGCTTGGGATCCTAGGATCCTGGATTCAAATCCCGGTTGATCGCTGAATTAAGGCCAGGGGGGTTGACTCAGCCTGTCATCCTTCCGAGGTCTAACAGGGTTGGCGGCAGGAAGAGCATCCGGGCGCAAAACATTGCTTCAGAAAGAGGACCACGGTGCCCAAAAAAAGGCTAACCTTCGCTCTGCAGGGAAAAATGGCCTCGAAAGGCGATTCTATTGCATTGGTGTTCACTTTGGAACAAAAAATAATAATGTTCGAACTGTGAAGCATTTTAGTGAAACCATAGTTCATTGGATGCATTTCTTCCCTGAATCTCTCCTCTGTTTCATCATACAGTTTCCTGGTTGGAACCCTGACCCCTGGAGCTGATTTATTTATCTGTTGCATTGCCGCTGTGTTCAAATAACGTGGAAGCACAATGTCAGTTGATGAATGGAACCATAAGGACATGGCACACACCATGACAGTAGGCAAAGAGGAAAAGGGAAAGAGCCAGTATGTAACCGATTACAAGTCTACAGAAACACCACAGAGAGATCCACCATCAGGAAGAATAATATGGCGGCTACATTGGAACATTAGTTTGGAATGAAGTGCCTCCAAATTTGAATTTAGACCAATTCTTCCAAATAAAATGCATCTCAAGATATCACCCTCATCTCACTGCTTCAAGGATCCTTTATCAAGGTGGAACGAACAAAGAATTTTCAAATCGGGGTAAACTTTGCATTGAAATCAGAAGGCTTTCAAAGAAAGCACTGTGGAAGCCTTGCATTTGTCACTATTGTTATATATTTAAGGCCTACCTATTCCCAGGGGGAGAGTGGGGAATTTGGTTCGTTCCTGCGCAGTCGGCGTGACATGTCACAATTAACTCGTGGCTTGCACGCAATTAGTGTGATATCACGCATTACTTAATGTGCTGTAGCAAACCTCTGCCTCCATCTTACCTCTTACTTAAGCCAACCATTTTGGCAACACAGCAGACGCCGGCCATATAATGACAGGTTTTTGCTCTGCTGTTTAAAATACCTCGTGCCCGTGTGGTCATTTTATTCCATGAAGGCTTCGATGTAATTAAAAATCAATCTGACTCTCTGCTCACCTTCACTCATTCATTCATCGTTTCTCCTGCCTCTGGAACAAACTCCCTCACTCCCTTCAATTCCACTTCTCCCTCCAGGTCTTTAAAACAGCTGTTCACCACCATCCCTCGTCTTCCCCCATCCAAAACCTTGATCTTTTCTACCCCCGCTAATTCACCTCAGATCCACTTTTCTGAAATACCAACGTGTTTCCTGGAAGTCCTTGCAGTGTCCATGTGTTTTATACCCCTTCCACCCCTCCCCCTTCCCATGCCTCCTCCCCCCAAGCCCTCTCCCTCCCACAGATCTCTCGATGTCCCTGCTCTCAAATGTTGTGTTTGTGCTTCCCCCTCTCTCCCCATCTTGTCTACCGCTCCCCTTATTATATGTTTTATATGTCCGTTTTTTTTTGTGGTTAATGTCAGCTCTTACACGAGCCTCGATCTTGTATACAAAACAAACAAACAAACAAACAAAAAAATTTAGGAGCGTTCTCACAGGCGTTTGGAGTTTTGAAAGTCATAATGGCAAAGGTTCTGTCTTTAAGAAGCTGGGCAATGTTTGTCTCTCTCCAGTGGTTTCAACCCAAACAACGCAGAATCGACCAAGCAATGGGAGTTTCATCTTGTCAAAGATTCTTTAAAAAAAAAAATCCAGTCCACTAGGGCAAGTGGGCATGGTGCGAGTGAACAAAAATATGATCTTATGAGCACCTACACGAATAGCAGGGTCAAGAGAATGATGGCACAAAGGTATGTGGTAATGCCTTAGATGTACATATAAGCGTTCTCTTCTTGCATACTTATGAGTAGTCTTGCATTGCCTACATTTCACCACCGCTTTAAATTTATTAGTTTGGATTTGCATGTGATTGTAGCTTGTAGATATTGCTATAACAAATGACAAAAAGAGGGATCTGACCTAAGCAGTCACGTAAGGTTGGTAGGATTTACCCAAAAACTCCTGCCCAACCTCCTCACCCTCATGTAAGCTACTCAGTTTTGGTTACATGTTCCCTGGTTGAAGGTAGAGTTGGGGATTTCAAATTTAAAATGTTCAGGACACTCAATCACACAACCAAGACAATAGAGGGGTAGAGGGAAGTGGTTGGCAGCAATTTGAATATAATTTTGAAAAAGAGGATGTTGGCAGCAGACAATAGAAGTGGGGAAAAGCCCCACCTTACTCTACCAATACTGAAATTTATAAAGGACTAGCAGAAGTACCCGGCGTTGCCGGGCGGGGGAGGGGAGGGGAACAGGGGGGAGGAGGGAAACGGGGGGGAGGGGAGGAGAATGGGTTAGGGGGATGGGGAAGGGGAGGGGAGGGGGGAGGGGAAAGGAGGGTGGAAGGGTGGGGAGAGGGGGAAAGGGAGCAGACAGAAGTGGCGCTCTTTTACAGAGAATTTATATCTTAATGGGGAGGGGAGGGGGGAATGGTAGAAGAGGTGGGGAAGGGAAGGGGGAGGGAAGGGGGGAGGGTCAGGGGAGGGGAGGGGAGGGGGTAGGCAGGAGAGGAAGGCGAGTGGCTCACGTTTCTGAGTGAATGTGGCTCACGTTTCTGAGTTAAGTGTGATGCGATCAGGAAGAAGAAGAAGCCATACTACCAAATTTGTACACTTCTGGAATTGTTTGATTCATTTGTATTCAAATGTCTGGTAATTGTTTTGTATTTATTGATGCGAATGTGTACTTGTGTATAACTGTCATTCATTTAAAAAGGCTTCGGCACTATTGAGCGATTTTAATTTTTTTTAATTTTTTTTAACTCCAAAAAAACCAACTCGTTTTTTTTTTTTTTTGCCAAAACACTCCCAGGCACTCACTGATGAACCTCTGAAAGTTTGATGAAGATCCATTCAGTCATCTCTGAATAAAACGCGGACACACAGACAACTCGCGTTTATATATACTAGGGCATGCCCGTACTATATATATGCCCGTACTATATATATATCTAAAATTATATCCCCCCCCCCTCTATTTACATGAAATGGTTTGGTTCATTCGCAACGCCAAAGCGAACGGCGAACGGCTTGCGAGTACAGTGACAATCCCCCCCCTCTATTTACATGAAATGGTTTGGTCCATTCGCAACGACCACAGAACCCCCCCCTCTATTTACATGAAATGGTTTGGTCCATTCGCAACGCCAAAGCGAAAGGCGAACGGCTAAATCGCCATAGCTCGGTAAGTACTTGTCCGATTAATTTCAAACCTTGAAAAGGCACATCCTCGGGTCCCCAGCAATATACCTGGCAAGTTTCAAGTATATCGGACCGGTAGTTGTCGAGAAATCGTTGTCGCATACACACATACACACACACATACACACAGAGATTAGTGGAATTATAGATAGATATATATATATACATATATATATATATATATATATATATATATATATATATATATATATATATATATATATATGTATGTATATATATGTATATATATATATATATATATATATATATATATATATATATATATATATATATATATATATATTAGGCTGGGCCAAATCGGAGGTGATTTTCCTAATTCAATGTAATTTACCTAAAAGTTGTGAGTGAGTATCAGGAACAAAATCATGAAAAAAAAATTCAAAAATATTGACGTTTTACGGTCAGACAGCCCGTTACCATAGCAACAGTTACAGACGACTCAAAAAATGCCTAAATTGACGATTTCTCAAGCTGTGTTTGACCCCCAGAGTTGATTCTGGTACCAAAAGATGCAGAATTGAAAGTCAAGGATGATTGGATAGCTTAACAATGTCTGTGGCACAATTCAATACCACTTTTATCCAAAAAACTGATTTTTGTCTGAAATTTCAAGCATATTTATGGAAAAAAATTGAAAATTTTGCTTTTTAATCATAGGATAACCATTAATCAGATTAAATTTACTTTAAATTGTCTTTTACAACCTTGTATTGTCCAATTTTTATAACTGTTATAACGTTGTTTAAATTTGGCCATCTTCATTTCAATAAAAAAAAGTTAACAAAAGCAGCTTACAATCATTAATTTTAATGCCTGCTTTCGGTTGTTACTGTAACCATTCATCAGGGCGTTCAAGGCGCTCTTGCACACATCAAGGATAGGCGCTCTTGTCTTCGATACAACGGCAGTGAACTCTGGGGTCAAGAGTGGAGTCGTAGTAAGACTGGAGACTGAGTTTGGCAGGAGTCTTCTGCAACTGGCATGTCGGCACCACATCCACGAATTGGTTGGAAGGGCGTCTTGCTCAATAGTGTATGGCCCCACCACAGGACCTAATGAACAGCTGTTCAAGCGACTGCTCAACACTTGGAGTGAATTGGACCAGGGCAATTACACATTGGTCGAGGTGTCTGCTCAACAGAGAGAGCTGGCTGGCCATGTACATGCCACCATCACCTTCCTTCAGACGTGGATGGACAATAGCACAAAGGAGACTCTTCGACACGACTACCTGGAGCTGGCACACCTCACACTGCTGTTTCTTGGAGGGACTGTCCCTGATGGTATGAGGACCATCACTATCAAAGCTCCTGGGGCATTCCACCACGCCCGTTGGATGAGCAAGACTTTATACACTATAAAGGTGGCACTCTTCCGTTGGCAGCTGGGAGATATCTACACACCCGAAGAGCTGGAAGACATAACCAGTCTCGCTGCATTCATGTCAGTCTTCTACACTAAAGCGTGGTTGACATGTACCAGTGCTGCAGATGCACCATCTAACGACATGTACCTGATGAAGAACCTCCTCAAGGCTGAGGCCAGTATCGCAAAGAATCCAACAAAGTGGCCTGCCAAATTTCTGTCCTTTGTGACTGTGGCCCGAGAGAAGCTACAAAACCATTTGTGGTACCTCTCAGAGAGATTGGTCCCTTTGGCACTCTTCTCGGACAGAACGTCATCTGACAAGCAGACTATGAGAAGGGCTATGCTCAGGTACCATGGGACTGCACATAACATGATACAGGAGATGCCAGCCTCACAGCAATTGGGGAGTAAAGCCCTCAAAGACTTTGTTGGTTACGACTCTTGGAGCATGTTTGAACTCTTGGGTATTGACTCCAGTTTTGTCAAGCTCCCCGTTGCACAGTGGCCCACCTCAGACAGCTATCGTCATGGCAAGGAAGTTGTGGCCAAACTCCCAGTTGTCAATGACGCAGCAGAGCGGACACTTGGACTCGCCACAGATTTGAACACTAACAAGGCCCCCAAATCTGAGGCGCAGCTCCAGGCTCTATACAGGGTTGTGAAGGGCGTCAGGGAGAAGCTGCATGGACTGGCAACATCCACTGAGGTTGTGACTAAGAAGTCATTGGCCTCCATTGATTACAATTGGGACTAGGTTTTTTATTTTGTTATCAATGTTCAATGTCAGACCTTAAATTTGAGACAAAAAAGCTTAATCAATGACAAAAGTTAATTTAAAGTACATTTAATTTGACTATAGCTCTGATTAATGATTATCCTATGATTAAAAAGCAAAATTTTCATTTTTTTTTCAAACAAATGCCTTAAATTTGAGATAAAAATGAGTTTTTGGGATAAAAGTTGTATTGAATTGTGTCACAGACATTGTTAAGCTATCCAATCATCCTTGGCTTTCAATTCTGAATCTTTTGGTACCAGAATCAACTCTGGGGGTCATACACAGCCTGAGAAATCATCGATTTTAAGAATTTTCTGAGTCTGTAACGGTTGCTATGGTAACGGGCTGTTTTACCGTAAGACGTCAATATTTTTGAAAAAAAATTTCATGGTTTTGTTTCTGTTACCAGCCACAACTTTTAGGTAAATTACAACCTTGTAGTATGAAAAATTGAAAATCACCCCTGATTTGGCCCAGCCTAATATATATATATATATATATATATATATATATATGTATGTATATATATGTATATATATATATATATATGTATATATATATATATGTATATATGTATATATATATATATGTATATATGTATATATATATATATATGTATATATATATATATATATATATATATATATATATATATATATATATACATACAGTATATATATATATATACAATATATATATATATATATATATATATATATATATATATATTGTTGCGGATCTCAGAAACGTCGGCTCTCCCCTTATCAAGGGGGGGGGGGGTTAATCCCCCTGTCTTTTATCTGGCCGACGCGACCCTGGGGGTTATAACGTCCTTCCCGGGCAGCGTGAGGTAGGGTTTGTTAGGCCTAGGGATTCACTACTACCTAAGTACTAACGCTGACCGGAAACGAGGGAATAACTCCTGCTCGAATCACGGATATTGATGGAAACGCCGAGCGGATAGCGATCCGCGATCCGAGCTGTTAACAAGTGACTAGACCCGATTCGAAGGGGTTCCTAATCGTGCTGCGTTTACCCAATGGAGAAAAGACTAGGACGATCGGATTAAGGAGAAACCAGAAAAACAGGGCAATTTATTACACTTTGTACAAGAAGAGGAGGAAACGAAAGAATGTACAAGAAAGGAAGAGGAGGGAAAAGTACACAGGGCAGTCTTAGACAGTCTTACTCTATTCCCTGGACACGGGCCCGATCGCTCTCAGATTCGGTCTCAGACTCCCGACTCACACGGGGATGTAGATGGTAGAGTGGAAGGTCCGGCGATGGTGTCCAGGCTCCAGTCCGGCTCCGGTCCAGCAAACGAAACCCGGCAGGCAGCCCTCCACATAGTGTAACGCGAGCGGACAATTATAATGACGGGGGAAGGTAAGCTTGGGCTATCGGCATACGTAATTCGTGTACCGGCGCTTTTGTACTGGCGCTACCGGTCTTACTCGCCCCAAGCGCCCCTTCCCCAATGTCCTGCACGCTGCGGTTCTTGGCGATGCGTGCCGCACGCTCGCCTTTAGTACAGCGGGTTGCCACAGCGCGTCCTTTGCAATACCAATGCTTGGCTTCAATCTTCGGTAATGAGCGCTGCTCCGTAAGTTCTTATCACACTGCACCTTCCTCACGAGTCCTTCCAACCACGATAAGTTATCTGTGCACAGTCCTTCAAATCGCATCAGTCCTTCTCATAAGCGCAAATTGTCCAAGTCCAGTCCTTTCGAGGGCTTTGCGTGCGCGCTTTTATAACCAAGCCAGTGAACGCTCTCGAAGCCCAAAACCACGCCCTGTCAGGCGACCTCACCTCAGCCC
Organism: Myxine glutinosa; assembly: GCF_964187855.1. Taxonomy (NCBI): domain Eukaryota; kingdom Metazoa; phylum Chordata; class Myxini; order Myxiniformes; family Myxinidae; genus Myxine; species Myxine glutinosa. The sequence goes on from NC_136266.1 coordinate 85,449,558, forward strand.
TGGTTGGCTGGTGTTGGCTTACTGGCCACGCCTTGATGGCTGGTTGACGTGGCCGCACCTTCGTCCTGACGCTCCGCCCCCTTTTCGGGCCTTACCTCGTGGATTTCTGGGCTGGTTTGAGCGGAAGCCCAGCGAGGTTGCGAACGCTGCTGACAAACGCGTGTACCAAATTGGGAGGGCCGATGGGGTATAGACTGGGGAGCGCTTGATGGCATCACTTGGAAGGGAGGCTGCCAAAATGAACGGAAGGGCCTACTCTTATTTGATTGACACAACACAGATGCAATTATTGGGAATGGCCTTATTCTAAACACATACTAAGAAATAACTGATGTCCTATGGTGACCTACGTGTTGCTTGTGGCCTACCTATGGGGTGCTACATTTAACCTTTAATGATGTGATATTTACAAGTGTGGGTTCTCAAAACCGCAACAATATATATACATATATATACATATATATATATATATACATATATATACATATATATATATATATACATATATATACATATATATATATATATATACATATATACATATATATTCATATATACATATATATTCATATATACATATATATTCATATATACATATATACATATATATATACATATATATATACATATACATATATATATATATGTGTATATATATGTATATATGTATATACGTATATATATGTACATATATATATACATATATATATATATATATATATATATATATATATATATATATATATATATATATATATATATATATATATATATATATATATATGTTGGAACCCATCTGTGGATCGGTCCCATCGGCCGATGGGTCTGACCCGTTTGCGGATCCGCAGATGGGCGACCCATCTGTGGATCCGCAAACGGGTCAGACCCACCGCTGAGGGCCTCATAGAATCACATAATGCGTTGTTGTGTTTATATAATTGACAATGCCCCGATTACGAAGCCACACCTTCATCTTTAGCTTTGGAGTGATTAAGGCATGCCAGGAATTGTTATATAAACAATGGAGAGCTGAGTCTGCCAGTGCCACCAGCGAAGTAGACCAGCGTTTTTAAATGGAGCGACATTATCTTATTTTTATCTTATCGACAAACGGTTATCGACAAACCACATGTCACGGACTGCTTTATAAACATTTATGACATCAATTGCTTATTTTTAGGTTCAAATAAACATACTCATCCACCATTGATGCATACACATTCCTTCAAGGTGAACAACACATCCGCAGATGGTGCAGACCCATCGGCCGATGGGTCTGCATTGTCATTTCTTGTGCATCCACAGATGGGTCGCCCATCTGCGGATCCGCAAACGGGTCAGACCCATCGGCCGATGGGACCGATCCACAGATGGGTTCCAACATATATGTATGTATGTATGTATGTATGTATGTATGTATGTATGTATGTATGTATGTATGTATGTATGTATGTATGTATGTATATATATATATATATATATATATATATATATATATATATATATATAAATCGGGATTTAAATTTAATTCAAAAATTGATCCAGACGTCTATTCTCTTTCAAACATTCAAACCCACAGAGGTAGTTATTTATCACAGCATCTGTAGAATTTTCACCCTTTTACTCAACTCAGTTTCGCTGTTATTTGGTGGAGCAAAACCTCAACTGAGCTTTATAGATATTTAGATCCCACATGTCAAAGTTGACACCAATCAAAATATGCACAGGTAATTAGAGTGACAAATGCCCAACAATAAAATGTTGGGATAAGAAGCACTAGCTTAGGAATAAATCATTTGGGATAAACTATGCAATGGCAAGAGTGAGCAGTGAAAAGATAAACTTCTAAAACTCACTAATGACACAAATTACAAATCACCAGGTTATGCATCGTTTCGACTTTTTAAGTCACACCATTCCTCCAAGAGAATGTAGACATGGCTATACAGTGGAAAAGTATAAATTAGTCGAGTTATCCTGATCTGCTTTTCTCGCTCGGCCGCTTGAAAAATGTCAATACAAACGTGTTCATTGTGACCCCCAAAGCAGTGTTCATTACCTTGCATGTTCCAGCAACTCCTGGAATGCTGCTGCAGTCACGAAGCGTGAACTTGAGCTCAACATAGAGACGCTCAGCATCCGCACGTGGTACCCAGGCCGTGCGCAGCCAGTTATCCTGACTTGCCTCCATCACATGGCATGCCTGGTACGTGGCGATTGGTGTGTAGAACTCATCATAACCACTAATCTCCTCCCACTGAAAATGTCAAATGAAACGTAATTAAAAGCATGTTTGTAGCATCGGGGACCAGTCAAACAATCGTAAAAAACATACTACACTAAAGGTGATCAGGGAAAGACTTGCACAAATAAATTATACATCCGGTGCTCCACTCTGTGCTCCGTTTTAATGATGCTGACATCCCAGGCTCATCTACTGTGATTTTCTGTCAGTTTCTTGCATACAAGGTCTCGGCTCATGGTAGAGGCAGGTGACAGTGGAGAGAAAGCAATGCACCAATAATTAATGGGGCTGTGGGGAAACTTGTGGATGCATCAAAAGGATGAACATACAGTAGGAGGAATGAGCTGTTGTCTGTTAAACTCTCTTTTAATCCTGTAAGCTCTACTGATGTCACTGAGGGTCCTTGTTATCCATGTCATATATATATATATATATATATATATATATATATATATATATATATATATATATATATAATAAAACTTTTAAGAGAGCATCAGGAGGACAAGCAATAAACATAAAGACAGCATCTAATGAGCATAGTCATAAGCCAGAGGATCTTTCTGATTCCTCTGCGAAATGCCATTGGCCCCATTCCACTCATTACACACTCAGCCCAGCTCGCAATAGTTAGCCAAGTGGTTATGAGTCTTTAACGACCTCAATGATGACAATAAGCTGATGGTGCTTAACTGCCAAACATGATTGGCCATTACATGTGGGACATGCAATGGTAAAAAAAACAAAAAAAACTAGAACAATGCGACTGTCACCAATATGCCTCCGCATAGTCCCACAATGGGTAGATGCCATCACTCAGCATATGTATGGGTAGGGGATCACGTTTGTGAAGTTTCGTGTTGATCCGATAAGGTTCGTTTTTCTATCCAAGATGGCTGCCAAACCACGTGACCTATGATGTCATAAATTTTATATTTCAATACAAATGGGTCATAGATCATGTGCATGCAATTTCAGATTTTTAGAATAAAGAATTCGATTAAAACATTTTTGGCTGGTATACCACTTCACCTATGATGTCATCATTATCATGCATTTGTTCCCCATTGGGAGTACTTGACAATGTGCGAAGTTTCAAATTTTTCCATTCAGCGGTTTCCGATAAATATATTTTTTAATTATTTGCTTTTAATCCAATATGGCTGCCATACCACGTGAACTATGACGTCAAAATTATCATAAAACATTCTGCCTGGGTGTCTCTCCTACCCTGAAAGTTTCGTCTCAATCAGACGTATGGTTGCTGAGAAAAACTAGGTTTAGCCTGTACGGACAGACGGACGGACGGACGGACAACCCAAAAACATAACGCCTCCGGTGACTTTGTGGGCGGAGGCATAAAAAGAACAAGTGTTGCAAAAAAGCAAGTTGCAAAAAAGATGGAAATCCCAGGTTTATTGTTCCACAAAATCTATAAGTTCAGGGAATGAGTATTTCTAAGCATTCAGTTTGACATTCCCGATAAGCCGAAATTAATTTCCCCACACGTATGGGGCTCGAAAAGTGGTCTTTGGCAATACTGTCCCCATAGACATTTATCCAACCATAGTGAAGATTTTTGTCCAATCAGAGTCCTACAAAATACCACTTATTGAGCTTTCAGTTTATGGGATATGAAGGAACACCATTTATTTAGGTTTTGATGAATTTGGTAACGATAACCCCAACCATAACCAAAACCCTAAGCCTAACCCTAACAGCGTAGTGAATTTGGTAACCCTAATCCTAAAACCAAAACACAAATCCAAACCCAAACTCTAAGGTCTAAATCTGACACCAACCTTTCATATTTCATCAACTGAAAGCTAAAAAAAAGCCTGACTTGGAAGTGCTGTGATTGGATTGAAAATCTTCTCTATGATTGGGTAAAATCCTACAGGAACTGTAAAGCCAGAGAGATGGATTATTTCCATGCATTTGTGGAGACAATAGTCACTCTTTCTTGGGAGAGTTGGGAAGAAGTGAGTGCACATCAATGACAAAAAATATCCAGATGCAGTTGAAGCGAATACTGCACAAAACTCCGAGAGGTAGAGGACCAGGTTCCACAGAGCATGGTCAAAAGTCAAAAGAATAAATACCTCGACAGTTCGTGCTGATGACAATCTACCAATGGTCCTGTGGTTGAATGTTAACCATGGACAGGTCAGCACTCCATCGACAGGTGTTGCATGTTGCTGCACCAATTTGGAATTTGAATAGGTGTCGCAACGAAATAGACAAAGCTTTTCAAAAAGCATGGTGAGATTTTTCATGGCTGTGAGCAAATGTTGGCAGACAGGACACCCAGCTTATTATGCATCTGTGAAGGATGGCATTGAAGCAATAACCTGCCTGCGAAGCCAGCGGAGTGACGGTTAACAATTGGGTTGGAAAATCGAGGTCAGACAGGTCAGCTCAAATGTGAGTAAGCTACCTCAGAGCCTTCATCAAGGTATGGTTCTGAGCTAATCTACACGCATCATCTGTACAGCAAAGCATCATTCATCGAGCACGGACTCATTGGACGGACATTTTCAATTCAGGAATCCACAATATAAACGTTTAGCGACAGCATGTTTGAAAATTCTATACATAATTACCCCGGATATGCAAATACACAAAACAAAGAGTGAAACATTAAAATAGACTCTGTTTATGGCAGCTTGGCAAAGCGAGTTCCTTTCTGTGGCACAGTGATGGACTGAAATGTTTAGCAATGGAAAAACTTCTGAGTGCAAAGGAAAAAGTGAGGATTTGCATTTTCCATGTCACGCTTTGTGTGGGGTCTGAACGAGTGCGTGCTGTGAGTCGGTCCAGACCGTGGTTAAAAGAATCACTCAAACACTCTGCTGCACAATCGGCTCCAAGAAACAATGCATGATTACGACACCACATAGGAAGTAAGTCCATCATGGGTGTGACACCTAGCGGGTCGTTCGGGAACAGGATGTACCTGGCGGTAGCACACGCTACAGGCAAACAATGGGGCATAGCCCTCAACTAAGTTTGAAGATCAGGAATTGTTCTAGCAGTAACAGCTCAGCACAACATTGTCACCACGACCAGTGCAAAATTCCATCAGATGTTCTTCCCCTTTGACCACTTTCCCACAATGCACCTCTACCTGCCTCTTTATATGTTTCCCTACATGTTCCTTCACTTCCTCTCCTTCAGTAAGATCCATGCTTCAGCATCTCAGTGGCATACCAGAGACTTCGAGCATCAAACACTCTTTCACGACACCCAAACATGCCTCCACCCAGTGCCTAAGATATTGGAAACAAGAAAGAGCAATCCGATATTGCAATCCCTCACCAGAATGTATGTATTTTCAGTGGTTTTTTAAAGGCTTTTGTGTTAAAACAAATATGACGGCCGAACCACGTGACCGATGACGTCATTATTTTTTTTCTAAACTAATTTATTCCTAGATTATGCTCAATAAATTTCATCTTGATCAGATTAAGTTTTGTACTTGTCGAATTATGACGTCATAATGGAGGCACTGAAGATATCTTCATTAACACATGTTATTTCCCATGGAGAGTTCATTACAATGAGCCATGTCTCAATTTTTCTATACAGTGCTTTCGGAGACATAGAGGTGCAAAGTTTTTCGGTTTTCCCAATATGGCGCCCGTACCACATGACCTATGACCACATGACCTAGGTTGCGTGTTCAAATCACGTCGTAACTGAGTGGATCAAGCACAATCTTGTTGTCAAAATCATTGAGAGCAGCTGCGAGCTCTCCGACGGGCCTCCTGAGCAGGGCGGCTGCTTTGCGCCGGCGCCTGTGCAGCATTTGAGATGCTCGCTAAGGCTTGTTGCACCTGCTTGAGACGGACGAAGTGACGGGCAAGACACAAACTCGTCCGAGAAGATGTTTATTGTAAAAACCAACTCGGGAACTCTGAAAAGCCCGTTTATCGGGCTGCATATATATCCAAACCCAAAAGCATAACCGAAACCGAAAGCCACGCCTCTCAGGCGAGGAGCGTTTCGGTGGTCACGTGACCGACAGGTGCAAAGGATCATAACCGCACGCGCTTTGGTGGTCACGTGACCGGCCACCCCGGCGCCGAGGCCGTCCGCCGATGACGTCACCGGCTGGAGCAAGGAGATTCTGCCGCTGGTCTCGCTTGGGGGACCCATGTGTCGCTACACACGCCCCCCCAGAATGGACTTGATCCAGGAAGGTCAACCTGAGGGGGGTCCGTGTGACCCGACTGAAACGACCCCTGGCCAGTCGCGGGGAGGGGGCGGGGGGTCCGGTGCTGTGGCGGGTGGTCGGACGGGGGGTGCAGGCAGGGGGGGGGGTCCGGTGTGGTGGCGGGTGGTCGGACGGTGGGTGCAGGACGGCGGGCGGCCGAGGGGCCGGGCAAGTCCTCGGGGTAGGCTGCCGAGGTTCCTCGCGGGCCTCCCGAGGTTGCAGTTTGCGGGTGCAGTGCCGAGAAGGCTCGAGCGGTGCACGCGAAAAGTGGGTGAGCCAACCGAGGGGCTGGTCAAGGCCTCGGGGGAGGCTGCCGAGGTTCCTCGCGGGCCTCCCGAGGATGCGGGGCTGGTCAAGGCCTCAGGGGATGCAGTGGACGGGGGGCGGCCGAGGGGCCGGGCAAGTCCTCGGGGGAGGCTGCCGAGGTTCCTCGCGGGCCTCCCGAGGTTGCAGTTCGCGGGTGCGCCGGTGCAGTGCCGAGAAGGCTCGAGCGGTGCACGCGAAAAGCGGGTGAGCCAACCGGGGGGCTGGTCAAGGCCTCGGGGGAGGCTGCCGAGGTTCCTCGCGGGCCTCTCGAGGATGCAGGGTCGAAGAAGTAGTTGCGGTTTGTAGTTGTAGGTGCGCGAGGGTGACGAAGCGGCCGTGCCGCGAACGTCAGTGTGCGCGAAGGTGACGAAGCAGCCGTTCCGCCAACGTCAGTGCGCGCGAAGGTGACGAAGCAGCCGTGCCTTCGGAGGGTCTTGGAATAGGTTCGCCCCTCCGGTCGTAGAGGAGGAGCCGAGCACGGTGCGCGAACCTCATAGTCATGGCCGTCGTCGTTACCGAAACTCTGGCATGTCGAAACCGCGGTCGAAACTGCGCCCGAAGCCGTGCGGGAGAAGCCGGCGTCACCAGCCTAGGTGGCTTCCCTGGCTAGGGCGTGCTTGCCGTGTCCATTCGCAGCCCCCGCATCCGTGCGGGGGCAGTCGGGGTTGTGTGTTCAGATCATGTCGGTAGGTCACCAGTGAAGAGCCGGGCTCTTGCTTGAGATGGACGAAGTGACGGGCAAGACACAAACTCGTCCGAGAAGATGTTTATTGTAAAAACCAACTCGGGAACTCTGAAAAGCCCGTTTATCGGGCTGCATATATATCCAAACCCGAACGCATAACCGAAACCGAAAGCCACGCCTCTCAGGCGAGGCGCGTTTCGGTGGTCACGTGACCGACAGGTGCAAAGGATCATAACCGCACGCGCGGCACGCTTTGGTGGTCACGTGACCGGCCACCCCGGCGCCGAGGCTGTCCGCCGATGACGTCACCGGCTGGAGCAAGGAGATTCTGCCGCTGGTCTCGCTTGGGGGACCCATGGGTCGCTACAACATCATCATTAACATATTTTATTCCCCATGGAGAGTTCTTTACAATGAGCCATGTCTCAATTTTGTCAATTCAGCATTTGCGGAGATATAGAGGTGCAAAGTTTTTCGTTTTTCCAAGATGGCGGCCGAACCACATGACCTATGACGTCATAATTATCATTAAAAAAATTATACAGGTGGAATTGCACCTATGGTGAAAATTTATTGTCAATCAGACCAACGGTTGTAGAGAAAATCATATTTATTCTGTGCGGACAAACAAACAAGAAGACATCATGCGTAGCACGATACTTGCAAAATCCGCCTCCCCCCCCCCCCCCCCCCTACCAAAAGTTTTCCATTGATACAGCAAATTGTCCATTTCATGAAGATTAAAATTTACAATCTTGATCAAAGCTCGGGTCAACAGGATGAAAAGTGATGATTTTTCAGATGAAAAATGATGATTTTTGAAGTTTGACCTTGAGTTGAGCTTTGACCTTTTGACCTCGTAAATAGTTGGTTTCCCAATTCAGTGAGGCAATGCACAAATGCTGTTCTATTTCCAAGTCAATCGGATGAAAATTGATGGATTTTCAGATGAAAATTTATGATTTTGGAAGTTATCTTAGAGTTTACCTTTGACCTTTTATCCTCAAAAATAGTTGGTTTTCCTGTTTATTGACAAAATGTGCAAATGCTGTTCAATTTCCAAGTCAATCAATCTCACCATGCTTTTTGAAAAGTTGGTTTTCCTGTTTATTGACAAAATGTGCAAATGCTGTTCAATTTCCAAGTCAATCAGATGAAAATTGACGGTTTTTCAGATGAAAATTGATGATTTTGGAGGTTTGACCTTGAGTTGACCTTTGACCTTTTGACCTCAAAAATAGTCGGTTTCCTAATTCAGTGAGGCAATATGCAAATGCTGTTCAATTTTCAAGTCAATCGGATGAAAATTGACAGTTTTTCAGATGAAAAGTGATGATTTTGGGAGGTTGGACCTTGAGTTGACCTTTTGACATCAAAAATAGTATGTTTCCCAATTTAGTGACTCGATTTGCAAATGCTGTTCAATTTTCTAGTTAATCGCTTGAGAATTGATGGCTTTGTGGCTGAAAATTTATGACTTTTAAAATTTGACCTTGAGTTGACCTTTGACCTTTTGACCTAAAAAATAGTTCAGTTCCCAATTGATTGACTCAATATACAAATGTTGTTCAATTTTCAAGTCAATCGGATTTAAAATGGTGATTTTAGAAATTTGAACTCCAGATGACCTTTGACCTCAAAATCAACAGCCTTCTCAATTGGGACAGCCTAGACAACTTGGTGAAGTTTCGTGACAATCGGTTTAGAAGTGACCTGTAGGCCAGTGACAAACAGACAAAACCATAAATGCAACCGACCAATATACTTGAAATTCTTCGATTTTGCAAGTAACAAACAGACAGACAAACAAGAAGACGTCATGCGTAGCACGATACTTGGAAAATCCACCCCCCTCCCCCCCAAAAGTTTTCCATTGATACAGCAAATTGGCCATTTCATGAAGATTAAAATTTACAATCTTGATCAAAGCTTGGGTCAACAGGATGAAAAGTGATGATTTTTCAGATGAAAAATGATGATTTTAGAAGTTTGACCTTGAGTTGACCTTTGACCTTTTGACCTCATAAATAGTTGGTTTCTCAATTCAGTAAGGCAATACACAAATGATGTTCTATTGTCAAGTCAATCGGATGAAAATTGATGGGTTTTCAGATGAAAATTGATGATTTTGGAACTTTGACCTTCAGTTGCCCTTTGACCTTTTGACCTCAAAAATAGTTGGTTTCCTAATTCAGTGAGGAAATATGCAAATGCTGTTCAATTTTAAAGTCAATCGGATGAGAATTGACGGTTTTTCAGATGAAAGGTGATGATTTTGGAAGTTTGACCTTGAGTTGACCTTTGACGTATTGACCTCAAAAATAGTATGTTTCCCAATTTAGTGACTCGATATGCAAATGCTGTTCAATTTTCAAGTCAATCGGTTGAGAATTGACGGCTTTTTAGATGAAAATTGATGACTTTTAAAATTTGACCTAGAGTTGACCTTTGACCGTTTGACCTCAAAAATAGTTCATTTCCCAATTTATTGACTCAATATACAAATGTTATTCAATTTTCAAGTCAATCGGATTTAAAATGGGAATTTTAGAAATTTGAGCTCCAGATGAACTTTGACCTTTGACCTCAAAATCAATAAGCTTCTCAATTGGGACGACCTAGACATCTTGGTGAAGTTTCGTGACGATCGGTTTAGAATTGTGACCTGTAGGCCGGTGACCAACAGACAAACAAGAAGACGTCATGCGGAGCACGATACAAAATGCAATGTTGACCTAAAAAATACTTGGTGGTTGAATTCCATGACCAGATATGCAAGTCCTCTTCAAATTTCAAGTCAATTGGATGAAAATTGAGGATTTTAGAAATTTGGCTTATGTTGACCTTTTGGCCTATGTTGACTTTTTGGCCTATGTTTACCTCAAAAATACTTGGTGGTTGAATTTATTGACCAGATATGCAAGTCCTCTTCAAGTTTCAAGTCAATCGGATGAAAAATGAGGATGTTAGAAATTTGGCCTATGTTGACCTCAAATATACTTGGTGGTTGAATTCAGTGACCAGATATGCAAGTCCTCTTCAAATTTCAAGTCAATCAGATGAAAATTGAGGATTTTAGAAATTTGGCAAAGTTGGTGACCTTTGGCCTATGTTGACCTTTTGACCCCAAAAACAATAGGCTTCTCAATTGGGACGACCTATACAACTTGGTGAAGTTTTGTGACGATCGGTTTAGAATTGTGACCTGTAGGCCGGTGACAAACAGACAAACAGACAGACAGAACCACAAACGCAACCGGCCAATATACTTGAAAAATCTTCGATTTTGCAAGTAACAAGCTGACAAACGGACTCAAATGCAATACCGTCTCCTCAGACGAGGGTAACAAGTCCAATTTTGATTGCATGCCTCCACTCTCAATGGATTAAACAGACGATACTGCAAAACAGGCAGCGACATGACACTTCAACAATGAAAGAACATAACAAGACTTCTTCCAGGCAAATATAACAATATATAATTTAAACTGGGTAGACAACTCCTTGAAGCCGTAGGCTACCCCGACTACATAACAGTAAGAAAGGTTGCAAAGGAGACAGAGGTGGTATAATTACTGAGCAAAAATAAGCTCACAGATAGCTGCTGGAGGCAAAACAAGATGGTGGTGTGTTTGCCATCTTCAATAACCAGAGAGAAGAGGGCAGACGAAGGAAGGCGATTCTACAGACAAGAGACAATTGAGGTGAGCCTAAACGGAGCAGTGGTGAGCATTAAGCTTTGACTTTGGAAAACTAATGAGACATGTGCTGCAGGATGGATGCAGGTGACCTTGAGGGTCTGGAATTGGCAAAGGACAGAGAGGCCAGGAGTTGTAAAACCAGAAGAAAGGTGATACTGAACCATGAAGCTGCTAAGCAGTCTTTAGTGAGAGAGAATGCCATGCGCTGCAGCCTTCTGCTGAGAGATTCTAATGAACCTGAAGACCTTGAGCTTCTTCACATCCAGAGGGGCAAGGGTGTGAATATGCTGCACCAGCCAACTGAAGTGAACCATATTCCACAGCATTGTGAATGAACATCTTGTACACCAGACATATCGTGTACAACACAGGACTGCAGGTAGCATCATCACCAAAGGGTGCGGCTGTGCTGCTGAAGCAGTGTCTCTATCAGTTCACCAACCACCTGTACTCATTACACCGACCTCGGAAGGATGACAGGCTCAGTCAACCTCACCTGGAGTTAATTCAACGGTCCGACAGGAATTCAAACTCAAGACCCTAGGATCCCAAGCCAGCCACCCTAACCGTTAAGCCAACACCAGGCTTTGCAGAAAATATTTAATCTATGAAGTATTTCATTGCATTGACTGGTCCGAGAGGTCATTTTGAAGATATGGTCAGCCCAGCAAAGAATGAAGCCAAGGAGCTCCCACAACAGGACTTCTGCCAGCAGTTGATTGAAGAAAATACAAGGAATTTTGTTGCCAGTCTTTGTAAAAGGACAGATATAAGTGTGCAAATTGCTTCCATTGAATATATGACCGATGTGGTTGACCAATTAAATATTTAATCCAGATCTGTGAGCAGTGGAGCAGCTGAGATCTGCCTGTATTAAGGATGAGAAATGCTTTAGCACAAGGCTTAACACACAACTCACGACTGGGTTGGCCTGTTTGACACTCCCATCTAAGAACATAGCTCATTGTGATGGGATGGCAGGTTCAAATCCCTTGAACACATGTACACATTTGTTCATTGTTTAACAACTTCCTTGTGATTCAAACCTCTTATTAGTCCCCTACCGGTGTACACCGGAGGGGACTATAGGTTTGCAGTCCGTCAGTCAGTCAGTCAGTCAGTCAGTCAGTCAGTCTGTCTGTCTGTCTGTCTGTCTGTCTGTCTGTCTGTCTGTCTGTCTGTCTGTCCGTCACGCAAAGAACAGCTCTCCGGACTTTTTTTCTAAACTCTTAATGCTAATGATTTCAAACTTGGTACATGGTTTCCTCGTGATAAGTTACAGATCAAGTTCGAACTTCACGACGTTTCGATCATTTTTGACAAAGTTATGGCACTTTGAACTTTGGTAGTTTCCCCAACAGTTTTCCGGACGACAGACTGCCGGTAGGGGACATGTATTGCAGCGCAATACTCAGAATGCTTGTTGTTCCTGACCTGCACACAACATGTGCGCACACCAGTGATTTATTTTTATACCGCTGTGATGAGAAAGGTGCCAATAATAGGATCGGATGAAGAAAAGTGTCTTGTGGGACTCCAGCCTTGCAGGATAGAGCAGAAGAAGTGCTGCCCTCCCAAACCAAGCACCGTTGCCATGAGGGGGAAAAAAAATCAGCTGGCTCGTCGAGCATCAAAGGTTCTGGATATTTTTCATCAACAGGAAATTATTTCATCAATGATGGCTTGCCAGCCTCACTGTGAGCCTCCAAGACACCATTTATCATCAATGATAAAGTTTCTGCACACGATGTTGTTACCTGCAAATTCCCATGGCAAAAGAATCCACACACCTTACTATAATTCACCAAATGTCTGTCCATCTGTTTGTTCCCAGGTACCGCAAAAACGGCTGAACCGATCGCAACGAAATTTTGGGTGGCTAATCCTGGGACCCCCTGGAGTAAAATAGGCTATATTGTTTTTCCCAGTATTTTTCCAATTTTCCAATTTTTCCAATTTTCAATTTTCCAATTTTTCCAAACACGATGTAATAATATCTACCGATATGAACAGTGATGTGGCTTTTATTGAAATTCTACAAATACTGTTTAAATTTTGATGATTTGCGTGTGATATGATTTAACGGATGTTTATATGAATCGTTAAAAAAAAAAAAACCTTCAATTTCTGATATTTTGCCTTTTCATTTGGGCCTCCCAATTGAAGCCCCGACCGTAGGGCGGGTACCGTTGCTAGTAATTGATAATTTATGGTCGCTCTGTGGGGCACAGCAACAACCATGGAGCAAAACAAGGTTAGCGCATGCAAGAGCGGCCTTATTTAACCTCATCCGAATTATCAAATAATTTTGACTTGCTTCCCCCCAAAAACACCTACCCATCACAAATTCGTCAACTGAGGTTGACCGTTACCGCAACAGGCCAACTTGGTAAACATTTTCCATTTCATCTCAGGATTCCGAGATCGGGTTCATGAAGACGGCTTAAAAAGGGCTTCTGTTGTTGAACGCAGCTCTTTAATATTCCTGCCAAGATCAGGTCCCATTGTCCTCCTCTCGGCGTGTGAAATCCACACTGTGCCTCCGATGCGGCGTTTCCCACGAAGCGCCCAAGCAGCCATTTCAGTGATATTTCTCTGCAGCTGTTGCGCTCGTCTTGCAAACGGTTACATTTCCAGATGTCAATAATCCTCGGTGTGCTCTTTCTGGGTGTGTGTAAAAATGATAATATAAATGGCTAGTTTGGTCGATAAGAGTGCTCGTTTGCTTGATGTACTTTGTACAGAATATGTAAGTTTAGTCCTTTTTAACAATGCCTTGCTAGGCTCATTACAAATTAGAACTTGGGCAAGCAGAAGTTCTTGTACAAAATTAAGTTGTTCAATGTTGTTTGTAAGTACACAGGCCGATGCTGACAGCAGATCCGGCTGAACGCTTTTGCTCAATACCGAAGTGCTCCATGATGTTTATCTGACCCTCATTTGTCTTGCATTAAGACGGCAGTGATTATAAATCAGGTGGAATAGTTATTCTCAGTTCGAAAACAATCATCGGAAATTTGCTTACGATGCATTTGTAACTGGCAATTAAAGGTAAGTATAAGAGCGGGAAATTTGATTGGCTTTGATCAACCCATCAAAGTGCTTCATCCTAAACTTGCACAAAGAACCTGAAACCTTTGAGTGGAATGTTTAACAACATATTGCTTTTCTTCATGAGTCCGGACGTCAAATCGTTTCTGCACATTTCACGAGCATTGGCTGGATCTCAATAGAGATACAACAGTGAAAGAAATGAAGAGGGAGAAGAAGACGAGGAGAAAGAAGCCACATTGAGAAAAGAACGGGTGTATAATGATTAATGATAAAGGAGATAAGGAAAAATGTTTGGGCAATTTTTTTATAATAATGATAGTTCTCCAAACAGTTGCATACCCCACTCCACCACCACACTTCCTCAAGAGCTTACCTAACACAGCTATCATATGTGTGTGTATAATGTATATATATATATATATATACTGTATATATATATATATATATATATATATATATATATATATATATATATATATATATATATATATATATATATATATATATATATATATATATATCTGTCACAGTGGAACGCGTTTATATGCACACATAAATACATAGATACATACATATACACTGCATGGCCAAAAGTATGCGGACACCCCTTCTAATTAGTGAATTTGGCTGTTTCAGCCACACCCATTGCAGAAAGGTATATATAATCAAGTACACAGCCATGCAATCTCCATAGACAAACATTGGCAGTAAGATGGGCTATACTGAAGAGCTCAGTGACTTTTAACATGGCACCGTCATAGGATGCCACCTTTCCAACAAGTCAGTTCGTCAAATTTCTGCCCTGCTAGAACTGCCCCGGTCAACTGCAAGTGTGTTATTGTGAAGTGGATATATCTAGGAACAATAACAGCTCAGCCGTGAAGTGGTAAGCCACACAAGCTTACAGAACGGGACCACCGAGTGCTTAACCAAGTAGCACTTAAAAATCGTCTGTCCTCGGTTGGAACACTCACTACCGAGTTCCAAACTGCCTCTGGAAGCAACGTCAACACAACAAATGTTCGTCGGGAGCTTCATGAAATGGGTTTCCATGGCTGAGCAGTGGCACACAAGCCTAAGATCACCATGCGCAATGCCAAGCGTCAGCTGGAGTGGTGTAAAGCCCGCCGCCATCGGACTCTGGAGCAGTGGAAACGCGTTCTCTGGAGTGATGAATCACGCTTCACCTTCTGGCTGTCCAACGGACGAATCTGGGTTTGGTGGATGCCAGGAGAACGCTACCTGCCCGAATGCATAGTGCCAACTGCAAAGTTTGGTGAAGGAGGAATAATGGTCTGGGGCTGTTGTTCATGGTTTGAGCTAGACCCTTTGTTTAGAAGCCAGTGAAGGGAAATCTTAACGCTACATCATACAATGACATTCGAGACAATTGTGTGCTTCCAACTTTGTGGCAACAGTTTGGGGAAGGCCCTTTCCTGTTTCAGTATGACAATTCCCCCATGCACAAAGCGAAGTCCATACAGAAATGGTTTGTCAAGATCGGTGCGGAAGAACTTGACTGGCCTGCACAGAGCCCTGACCTCAACCCCATCGAACACCATTTGGGATTAATTGGAACACCGACTGTGATCCAGGCCTAATCACCCAACATCAGTGCCTGACCTCATTAATGCTCTTGTCACTAAATGGAAGCAAATTCCCACAGCAATGTTCCAACATCTGGTGGAAAGCCTTCCCAGGATAGTGGAGCATGTTAAAGCAGCAGCAGAACGGGGGACCAACTCCATATTAATGGCCATGATTTTGGAATGAGATGTTCAACGGGCACATGCGGGTGTGATGTTCGGGTGTCTACATACTCTTGGCCATGTAGTATATATATATATATATATATATTATATATATTATATATATATATATATATATATATATATATATATGTGTGTGGTGTGTGTGTGTGTGTGTGTGTGTGTGTGTGTGTGTGTGTGTGTGTGTGTGTGTGTGTGTGTGTGTGTGTGTGTGTGTGTGTGTGTGTGTGTGTTCTCGTGATGATACTAAAGAACCATTTTGGCATCATTGGGAGCCGCCTTCCCCCAAATACGAAATAATATACGATTGTGATGGAAGCATGGCAAGCTTATGCTGTCTGCAATCTGCCTTCAATTAGGACAGAAGCGTCTCGCAGAGTCTTACCTGCCGAGGCCGCTGCACAGCATGGCAGGGTCAGGGCA
Source organism: Myxine glutinosa (assembly GCF_964187855.1). Classification (NCBI taxonomy): domain Eukaryota; kingdom Metazoa; phylum Chordata; class Myxini; order Myxiniformes; family Myxinidae; genus Myxine; species Myxine glutinosa. Next base: position 85,465,957 of record NC_136266.1, read on the forward strand.
GTCAGTGTCAGAGCTCAGAACAGCACGGTTACTTCCAGTGAGAATGGCAGTCGATCCGGGGGCACATCATTGATGTCCACATGCCGCAAACCAAACCGATTTAAGCATTCAACAAGTCGTGCAGCGCTACTTTTGCAGTGTGATTCACTGTGAGTGCACGGTGCCAGAAATAATGAGTCCAAGTTTGAGTGCAGGTTCATCATACAGAGTTCAAAGGTTGACCAATCTCTGCAGCAACAGGAGTAACAGCAAAAACCATGGAAATATAACAGCTTCGATGTACTGGAAAACTAACAAAGAAAAAACCCCACAAATCGATTCCCCTAAAAATAAATTGAATTATAATGAACATCTATATATCTTGTAGTTTGTGACAATTTACAGAACATTCTGTCTCGTCATCATCCAAATTCAATTTCCTTTTTTGTTATTATTTTAAACGACTGCAATTTCCATTCACTAATAAGTGCTCTTCACTTAATGGTGGCTAGAAAAAGACACAGTGATAAATAGAGAGACCAGATGGCCATTTGAAGAACTACAACCAACCATCCCAAAGGTGTGCAAGCAAGGGTTCATGTGGGTTGCTGCCATAATTTTAGATCAATCATAACTTTGCACAGAAAAAAGAAGCCTGGCAAAAGTCGAGGCTCGTGGAGGAGCTAGACAGGAAGGACTGACGCAGAGAGACAGGAGATCAGGGACACACTGGAGAGGATGTACTGGAAAATTTTGCAACTCGATTGTATGATTTAGATAAACGCGATGAATGAATGAATTCCCAATGGGAATGGTTGAGCTGGAGATGATGCTGTGCATTGCGGGGAATTCATCGCGCATGTGGGAGTCGCAGAGCCGGGTGAAGAGGAATGTGTTGGTAAATTTGGATGGATAATGACGAAGAGAGGAGCAAGAGCTGGTGAGGCTAGTGGCAATAAATTGGTTAGCTATGTGTAGCTGGTTCATTCTTCCAGCAGTGTGACATCCACAAGAATACCTACAGGAGTGGACAGCACAAAATTGAACTGCATTTGCAGGTAGTTGGGATGCAACAGTTGTGGAGGGAGGATCAATAACTCAAATGGCAGTGGTGGGAGAGAATGTCACCACCCAGCAAAAGCCTATGGTGTTTGTTGTACAGTCACGTGAAAAAGTAAGTACACCCCATGTAAAGTTTTGACTTTTTCAACATATTTCAACATACAGCTATTTGATCGTCATTTCAACAATATTGATAGATAAAGGTGATATAATATAACAAATATCATGAAACATTTACATTTTGTAGTCCATTGTATAATTTAAATCAACATAAATGCAAATTTCACATGTCGAAAAAGTAAGTACACCCCCACATTTATCACTACTTCAAATACCTAAAATTTGAATCAGGTGCACCAGCTCAGGTGCAAATGATTAGAACATCGTTAGAGAGGATCTTGGAGGAACCTGTCTTATTTAAACCTCAGACATTTAGTTTGGTTTGCTCTTTGTTGTTGAAGTGTGCGGCGTCACCATGCCTAGATCAAAAGAGCTCTCTGAGGCCTTCAGAAAGAAGGTTATAGATGCCTACGAGTCTGGGAAGGGATTTAAAAAGATCTCCAAACAATTTGAAATCAATCATTCGACTGTCCGGAAGATCATCTACAAGTGGAGAAGATTCCAAACAACTGCCAACCTGTTCTGGCCAGGCCGCCCCAGCAAGTTCAGCCCGAGAGCAGACCCCAGGAAGCTGAAAGACGTCTCCAAGAACCCCAGAATGTCATCACATGACCGACAGGTAACTCTTGCCACTGTTGATGCCAAAGTGCACGAGTCTACCATTAGAAAGAGGCTGCACAAGTTTGATCTACATGGGCGGTGTGCCAGGAGGAAACCTTTGCTGTCCAGAAAGAACATCAGGGCACGACTAAAGTTTGCCAATGAACACCGTGGGAAAGACCAGCACTTCTGGAACAATGTGCTCTGGACAGATGAGTCAAAGGTCGAGCTATTTGGCCACAGTACCGGAAGACATGTTTGGCGAAAACCAAAGACAGTATTTGACCACAAGAACCTGATACCAACTGTAAAGTATGGTGGTGGAAATATTATGGTTTGGGGCAGCTTCACTGCATCAGGGCCTGGGCAGCTCACTATCATAGAATCCACTATGAATTCTTCATTGCACCAGAGGGTGCTTGAGGATAATGTGAGGCCATCTGTCGGAAAGTTGAAGCTCAACCGAAGGTGGACCTTGCAACATGACAATGACCCGAAACATACCAGTAAATCCACCAAGGAATGGCTGAAAACAAAGAAATGGAGGGTTCTGGAATGGCCAAGTCAAAGCCCGGATCTAAATTCCATCGAGATGTTGTGGGGGGATTTAAAACGAGCTGTGCATGCAAGAAACCCCTCAAACATCGCACAGCTGAACGAATTCTGCATAGAGGAGAGGGAAAAAATTTCTCCCAGTCGATGTCAGAGACGGGTAGACAGTTATAAGAAACGCCTACTTGGTTGTTTCTGCCAAAGGGGGCAATACCACCTATTAGAGCCAAGGGTGTACTTACTTTTTCCACATGCGAAATTTGCATTTATGTTTATTTAAATTATACAATGGACTACAAAATGTAAATGTTTCATGATATTTGTTATATTATATCACCTTTATCTATCAATATTGTTGAAATGAAGATGAAATAGCTGTATGTTGAAATATGTTGAAAAAGTCAAAACTTTACATGGGGTGTACTGTACTTACTTTTTCACGTGACTGTATGTATACATACAAGGAGGGAAGTTAAGAGTAGGGGTCTAAAGATCATAAAGTGGGGGATGTGCAGGGACATCACTGCCGAGTACAAGGAGAGGGTGAGGGCCAAGTATAAGGAAATTAGCGAAGAAGCCAAAGGTTTGGAGGAGTGTAAAGAGTACAGAGAGGCATTTCGGGGAATTAAACAAATGTTACAGTGCCACCCGAAAGTATTCACACCCCTTGACACTTTTCACATTTTGTTGTGTTGTAGCCTGATTTAAAAATGGGTTTAATTAAGATTTTTTTTTGTCACTGGTCTACATATAATAACCTATAATGTCAAAGTGCAAGATGTATTTTTAGAGATTTTTACAAAATAATTAAAAATGAAAAGCTTAAATGTCTCGAGTCAATAAGTATTCAACCCTTTCCTATGACACTCCAAATTGAGCTTCGGTTCATCAAATTTCCTTTGATCATCCTTGAGATCTCTGAACAACTTGATTGGTGTCCACCTATGACCAATGCAATTGATTGCACATCATTACTCCTGCCAGGGAGTAATGCATTCGATCGTGTCCGTGTGTGTGTGTGTGCGTGTGTGTGTTCATGTGTTTGTGAACAAGATATCTGGAAAAGTTCTGAACGGATTTGGATGAAAGTTGGTCAGATGATTGCCCTTGGGATAAGGAAGAATTTATTTGTTTTTGGTGAAGCTCAGGATATTATTCTGGATCCAGGAATTTTTTGAAGGATTGTTTACCATTGGAAGATAGGGCTCATTTTTTTTTTAACATTATCTTCTATATATTCTATATTTACAGACTTTTTTTTTTTTTTTTTTTGTATACAAGATCGAGGCTCGTGAAAGAGCTAACATTAATCACACAAAAAGACAAACCGACACACAAAACACAAAAAACAAGGGGAGCGGCAGACAAGATGGGGAGAGAGGGGGAAGGACACAAAAGAGAGGGGGAAGAGGGGGAAGAACACAAACACAACATTTGAGAGCAGGGACATCGGGAGGACTTGGGGGGAGGTGGGAGAGGAATAAAACATATGAACACTACAAGGACTCTGGGGTGAATTACCGGGGGTAGAAAAGATCAAGGTTTTCGATGGGGGTGAATATCGATAAGAGATGGTGGTGAACAGCTGTTTTAAAGACCTGGAGGGAGGAGTGGGATTGAAGGGAGTGGGGGAGTTTGTTCCAGAGGCGGGAGAAAAGGGGAATGAAAGAGTGAAGGTGAGCAGAGAGCCTAGACTTTGGCAGTTTAACCATAAGAGGGTTGCAGGCAGATCTTGTGCGACCTGAAGGAATATTGGGGGGACAGAGCACAGAGAGAGCTGGGGGAGCAAGGCCGGGGAGGAGTCGGTAGAAGACAGAAAGACCACCAACCTGCCTGCGGTGAGTGAGTGAACGGCCCTCGGTGTTGACTACATCGCAGGAGATTCCAATGATTCTGAAAGCTTTGGCCTCAACAGCGTGAAGCCGAGCAAGGTGTGAGGCAGGAGCACCAGCCCAGAGGGGGGAACAGTATTCCATTGAGCTGCGGATGAAAGCCTTGTATGTGGTGAGGAGCTCAGGTGTGCCGAGGAAGGACTTCGCACGACGGAGGATGCCCAGTCGGCGACTGGCTTTGGAGGCCAGCTTGGAAATGTGGTTTTTCCCAAGAAAGATCATGGCAGATAGTGAGACCCAAAAGCTTGAGCGACAGAACTTCTTGGAGAGGATTGTTGAGAAAGTAGATGGGAGGGTTGTCCAGTCGGTCCTTTCGGAGAGACATTGTAAGAGTGTGAGATTTGTCAGGATTGAAAGACATGTTCCACTTGTTTGACCAGTCTGTGATTTTGTCCAGGTCTGCAGAGAGTAGAGTCGTCAGCAAAGAGATAGAGAGGATTTTCCAGAGAGTCGGAGAGATCATTGATGAAGACCAGAAAAAGCACAGGGCCCAGAACACTACCTTGGGGAACTCCAGCCTGAACAGGAAGAGGAGATGAGAGAAACCCATTCAGGGCCACACGTTGACTACGACCAGAGAGGAAGTCCGCCAGCCATGCGTGGAGATTTCCATGGATACCAAAGGAGGAGAGTTTGGTGAGCAGAGCAGGGTGCCAGACCGTATCGAAGGCACGTGAAATGTCAAGGGAGACCGCTCTAATTTCCTGTTTGGCGTTGAGGACCTCCATCCATTGTTGAGAAAGCAGAAGCAGCATGTCCAGAGTAGAGTGACCAGGTCTGAAACCAAATTGATGATCAGAGATCAAGCCATTGGAGAAGAGGAAAGATTTAATATCTGAAGCAATGATGGATTCCATGACTTTGCTGATAATTGGGAGAAGGCTGATTGGTCTGTAGTTGCTGGGATCTGTTTTTGCACCTTTTTTGTGCAAACCGGTGATGTTGGCTGATTTCCAAGCAGATGGCAGATGACCTTGAGCAAAACAGAGGGTGAAGAGAACAGAAAGAGGGAGTGAAAGAGCAGAAGAACATGATTTTAGGACCCGTGGGCTGATGCCGTCAGGACCAGTTGCAGAATCAGAGTCGAGGGTTGACAGAAACTTTTCCACCTTATCAGGAGGAAAGGACACAGAGTCCAGGAGCAGCTGGGTACGACTGGGTACGGTGGGTACAGAGAGGGATGGGTTTGGGACACAAGATTTAGAGGCAAACACAGAGTTGAGGCATTCAGCTTTTTCACGTGCGGAGTCAGTCGTTAAGCCGTTTGAGGTGAGGGAGGGGAGGGAGGGGATGGAGGGGGAACAAACACCAGAAACAGATTTGACCAGACGCCACCAGGATTTGGAAGAGGGAGACAGATAAGAGAGTTCGCTCTTGAGAATGGTGAGATATTGTTTCCTGGCTCTCCTGAGGGTGGACACACACTTGTTTCGGGCTTTGTGAAAGGAGACTTGGCATTTAATATGGAATATTTTTTTTTTCTTGACTTGGGTTTACTTTCTGAACTCAGTATATCAATCTGGTGAGTTTCTTTTACCCTTCGGTGATGTCTTTGTTGAAAGAACGATGTCACTGATTGTCTTTCGCAGCAAGAAGTCAATAACAGGATTATATCACAGGTAGCGTGACAAAATGTAAGGACAGGTACATTTGACGATTGGCTTCACAATCGGGTATATAAGGGTTGTTGCGCTCTGTATTAGTGGAAAACAACTGCTGCACGTCTCCAAAAGTTATTGCCGCTTCCTCTGGAGATGGTCCGTCAACTTGACAATGCTGTTTGTCATAGAGTGGTGGCTTTACGAAATTCTGGCATGAAACAGCGTGCTATTGCTCGGCAGTATGGCATCACTCAAGGTCAGGTGTCAAAGATCCTGAAACGAAATGCTCAGAGGGGTGTCCCTACTCCAATACCGAGGCCAGGACGTCCCCGCAGAACCACAAGGAGGGATGATCGCCCAGCTGCACCGATTAGTCCGCAATGGCCGCACCAAGTCAGCTAAATGGCTTAGGGCTGAGTGGCAGCAACTGACAAATGTGCCTGTATCCAGAAGGCTAGTCAACCAACGACTGGTTCAAGCAGGCTATCGTGCCAGGTGTCCCCTGAGAAAGCCACGCCTGACCAGACAACACAGCCAGCACCGATTGCAGTGGGCCAGAGAGCACCGTCAATGGCAGCCAGGACAATGGAATCACGTGACCTTCAGTGACAAGTCTAGATTTCTGGTCTATCGGCAAGATGGCCGCGTCCGAGTGCACAGACAAGTGCATGAAGCCCACAACGAAAATTGTATCATGCCAAGAGTCCAAGCTGGAGGTGGTGGGGTGACCGTTTGGGCTGCTTTTCATGCAGGGGGCAAAACTGACCTGGTTGTTACCTTCGCAAAAGCGGAAGGTTATGTTTCTGAATGGAAACCTGAACCAGTTCAAGTACAGGGTCATTCTGGAAGAAACATTGCTTCCATTTGCTCGTGCAGCCTTTCGAGGAAACTTTGTCTTCCAAGATGACAATGCACGGCCTCATCGTGCTCGCATGATCCAACACTTTCTTGCTGACCGTGGTGTCGAGCATATGGAGTGGCCTGCCATGTCCCCGGATATGAATCCGATAGAGAACTTGTGGGCCGAATTAACGTGTCAAATCGACAACTCGGAGCAGCAGCCTGCCTCTGTGCGTGAATTGCAGCAGGCTATTGTCACTGCATGGCCAGCGATTCCTCTCCAAACCTTGGCAAATCTCGTGAATAGCATGCCTCGACGTGTAGGTGCTCTCCTGAATGCTCGTGGGGGTTACAGGAAGTACTGAACTGTATTTTTACTGTCCGTAATCCCAGTCAGAATTTAGCTTTTGTTTTTGTTGAAATTTTTTTTGGCTAATGAGCAAAATAAAGAGATACTTCTGGAAAGCGTACAGAAGTTTAACACAGTACTGTCCGTGAATTGAGTCGATATCAGTTTGCATCACTTTCAAGGATCAATTTATTTGCTTCGAAATGTCAAATGTGGTTTGTGTTTCCTTTAAAGGTCACATTAACAAAATCTAGAATAATTTCAACATAATTCCAATGAACTTTTGGTTCTAAGTCATCTTGAAAAGTAAGTTCACCCCCACAAAAAAATATTCCATATTAAATGCCAAGTCTGTAACATTGTGATATGAAAATAGTTTTCATATTTGTTGTAAATGTAGTTTAAACTCGTGGTTATGCGTTAGAGCGGTGTATTTTGTTAGCAGCTTCGTCTTCAAGGTTCTTTTTTTTTTTTTTAATAAAGACATATTCTGTCATTTTAAAACCACCAAAGTGTGTATTCGGTTTCCCCGTTTCATAAAATGTATCGTTTGATACGTATAATGCTTTAAAACTGTTTTTTTTGTGTTTTTAACCTCAGAAGAGATATCAACATTTACCTCAGCGAATTTCAATCGCGGTGTCAGTATTTGATGAACTTATAAAGACTTAGGTGACTTATAAGTGTGACAAGCATGTGCACGGGATTCTTCCCAGAAGAATGAGTGATCGCATTTGCTTGTCCGACTTAAAATGAGCGAGTTTTGTTTTCACGTTTGGGCCAGTTTTACATGTTGTACCCCTAAGGAATGAAACGAACGTTTTTCCTGGCTTACAATTTTATTTGAAGTCACACATGCCTCAAAATACACTCACTTATATAGAATTGAACGCTGAATCCGAAAATATAAGTGAAATTGCCTTGTTTTTTTTTTTACATTATCTTCTATATATTCTAAATATATATCTGTGCAGTGTCTGTCTTGTGTTGTCTTGTCTTGTGTTGTCACTGAACTACTCCCTCAAACTTTTGTGAAATCGTACTATTCCAACTTGACCCACGGTGGGAGTATGCGCTCTACTGAGTGGCGTTCTAGTTTAGAAAGAATTACACCTTTATATATAAGGTCGCATCATTGACAGTGAATGTCAGAGCAGAAACTCTACCAAGGAACTGTCTGTAGAACTCCGAGATAGAATTGTGAGGACGCATCGATCTGGGGAAGGGTATAAAAAAATTTCTGGTGTTGAAAGTTCCCAAGATCACAACGAGCTCCATCATTAAGGAAAATAAAAAATATAGCACGATGCAGACTCTTCCTAGAGCTGGCCATCTGACCAAACTGAGCAAACGGGCAAGAAGGACCTTGGTCAGGGAGGTGACGAAGAACCCAAAGAACCACTGTGACAGAACTACAGAGTTCCTTGGCAGGGATGGGAGAACCTGTCGGAAGGACAACAGTCTCTGCAGCACTTTACAAATCTAGGCTTTATGGGAGAGTGGTCAGAAGGAAGCCACTCTTGAGAAAATGACACATGACAGCATGCCTGGAGTTTGCAAAAAGGCACGTGAAAGACTCTGAGAACAAGAGGCAAAAGATTATGTGGTATGATGAGATGAAAATTGAACTCTTTGTCCTGAATGCAAGGTGCTACATCTGGCGGAAACCGAGAACAGCTCATCACCCATTGTTACAGATTCGTCACTTCCGTTGTTGTGGTTTTCATCCACTGTAAACATTTTTGATTCCATGTACTATTATTGTTGTCGTTTGAGGGAAATAGAGGTTACTATTTTCAAAAGGTAAAAAAGTTAATGTTTTAAATGAAACCGGAACCGGACGACGACAAAAAGGAAGAGGAGGAAGAGAAGGCGGAGCGAGTGAGACGGACAAGAAGCTTAGTTGCTTTGAGGTCTGGAGCGAACGATTGGCGAACGTGGGTCACGAGTGAACTTTGGATTCCCCGGGAAAGGGATTCCTGCGATAGAGTTGTTATCGCTGTGACAGATCAACCTGCGTGTCAGGTTTTGCAGTCGATTCCTAAGTAAATCGTTGGAGTGCCGTTATGCCACGAGAACGGGCCGTCGGCCATTTTGACTCGTGCGCTTTGCGCATCGCTCAAGGTTTTTCACTTCGTTTCAACCATTTTCACCGCATTCAGACGTTAATCTGGTGTGCGTGTGTCACGTGACTTTTGAGTGGGAAATCTGCGGTTCGCCGATTTGGAGCCGTGGAACGTCCATACCCGAGGGTGTGATTTCCCAGTCACCTTGAGGGCACCTTTGCGCAGCTTTGGCAACGGGACTGTGACTGTCATCCGAACGGGATTCTGGTCTCGATTGGACATCGTTCTGACGATCGCTGGAGCGGATCGACTTTGGCTTGATGCCGGAATAAAGACATTGGGGATGTTCTTCTTTTCTCTCACTTGGAGCACAGTGAGTTATATTGTACGAACCTGTTGGTACCATCATAGGAAATATATATTGGTTGTACAATTGATTACTATTGTTGTAGTACTGTTATTCTTGTGTGATCTTAATACAATATTTGTTTGTTGGTAACAATTGGTGTGGCTTCACCATTGATCTTTGACATACAGAATAACACATCTTTCTGCCGTGACTCCTCTCGGGGCTCGGAGGTACACCGTGACCGGGGTTTGGGGAGGAGCACGTAACACCATCTAATACCACCCATAACCAAAAGCATGGTGGTGGCAGCATCATGCTATGGGGATGATTTTCAGTGGCAAGGACTGTGAGACTTGAAAGGATAGAGGGAACAATGAATGGAGCCAAATTCAGGCAAATCCATGAGGAGAACCTGCTTCCGAGTGCAAAAGACCTTCGACTGTGGTGAAGATTTATGTTCCAACAGGACAATATCCCCAAGCATACAGCCAAAGCAACACTTTGATGGCTTCAGAACAAGAATGTAAAAGTCCTTGACTGGCCCAGCCAAAGCCCAGACTTGAATCCCATTGAGAATCAGTGGAAAGACTTGAAGATTGCTGTTCACCAATGCTCCCCACTCAACTTGAGAGAGCTTGAGCAAATCTGCAAGGAAGAATGGGAGAAACTGCACAAATCCAGATGTGCAAAGCTGAGACAGACATAACCAAGAAGACTCGAAGTTGTAATCGCTGCCATAGGCACTTCTACGAAGTATTGACTCATGGGGTTGAATACTTATATACATAAATTAGATATTTCTGTACTTCATTTTTAATTCATTTAAATTTTTAGAAAAAAAGAATTCCACTTTGACATTATGGGGGAAATCTGCATCAGTATCAGACTGGGGCGCCCAAACGCTCCCCGGCTAAAGTTCATCCTGAAAGCGCCCACATTGTGCGGACAAACCAAGTCAAGGGCCACGTGGTCAGGAGAACCTCGTCCCTTCCGGTCACACTTTGCCTATCGGCCGGCCTCGAAGACCGAAATTGTGACGGTGTCACCCGAAAAATGAACTAGCTCATGTGTAGCTCATAAAATGAACTAGCTCATAAAAATCACTAGCTCATGTGTAGAAAAGTGACAACAGATCCTAATTTAGCCAATTTTAAATTCAGACTGTAACACAACAAAATGTGAAAAACGTCAAGGGTTGTCAATACTTTGTGAAGGCACTGCATTGTGTAAGAAAATCAGGAGAAGGTGCGTAGTTAAGGAATATAAACCAGGTATGTTAGACAGAGAAAATAGCAAAGGAAGTCGGTGAGAAGGAGGTTTGGAAGAAGATAGAGAAGATCAAGGACAGATGGGGGACAACCGGATGCAGGGTTGATGCACTTGTATGGGCAAAATAAGAAAGCAGCAAGGAAGCTGTGGATGAGGCAAAACATGATATGGAAGCGGATGTGTTCAGAGAGTTGGAAGAGGATGGTGGAAGGAAGATCATTTATAAGTTGACTCGTGACAGGGATGATAATATGGAAAAGATATGAAGGGGGGTAGTGGTTAAAGGATTATTATTAAAGGGATTTTTATTAAAGGGAGGCTCGTGGCAGAGAAGGGGTGGTATTGAAGGTATGGGAAGGTCATTTTGAGGAGCTGTTAAACCAGTGAGGAAACAACTGCGAACTGATCTGCCATGTCAGGTGGAGGGGAAAGTGGATTAGTGGAGATCACAGAAGAGTAGGTGAGGACTGCATTAAAGAGGATGAAGAAGGGAAGAGCACCAAGCGTTGATGACTCCAGGTACGCATGAAAATGCCAATTGCTGCACCCATGCTTCACAGGGGCAGTGAAGGAGGACTTCAGACTGCACAACAGCAGCTTTGTAAAAATTAAATGTTGTGGTGAAAATCGATTTTCATTTTGAAAGTTAAAAAAAAACTGTGATAAAGTTATACAAAAGCTGATGCACGCATAATTTTGAAGAATGAAGTCGTCTGTGTGCTCCTCTGATTGCAGCGTGACCTTTAATATTCGAGTCAGCTCTCAGCAACCATCTATAATAGGTAACCATCTGCACAAAATTTCCAGCATCACCTTCGCGTTATGGTTACCCATGCATCTTGTTCGTCATTTTGGTTCTAGATGTGAGCGAAGCCATAATACTCGTAGATGATGATCGAGAAAATGATTTGTCTCATTTGCTGGACATGTGATTTTTTTTTCAAAGTGCGTTCGTTTCAAATTACTCGTGAATATTTCTTCACCTTGTTGCGATCTTATATCTTGCTGTGCTGGCAGGATAGCCTCGAGGTATGTATGCTATAGCCTCTGAAATGTCCAGTTTAGGTTCGAATCCCAACCCTGGTCTAAATTATTACCCTGGATGTTTTGCAGGTAGAGCGATTCATCGATGAGTGTGCCATCTCTCAGATGGACGTTTACCTGGGAGTCCCATCTGCTAACATTAATTGGTGGACTTAAAAAATCCCAAAGAGAGCAGGCGACTTATCACTAGCACCATGAAAAAAATTACAAATTCCTGCCTGGAGTGGGAGTACAGCGAGTGATCTGGTCTTCTTGAAGATTCCCTGACACCAAGTTACACTGCTTGCTGTCTTAGAGTGCATTTGATCTTTGGGCAGCAGCTATAAATAACCTATAAATAAACTATAAATAAATAAACTCCACTATAAATAAACTGACCACGTGGCTTACATGTTTTATATATGAAGGGGAACCGATTATGATTTACATGTGACTCCATTTAACCCCATCCTAACTAGTTTATATTCCAATTGTACAGTTTATATATCAATTACCATACTCGGTGGTGTAATGGTTAGGGTGTCTGCTCCGAGTCTGGGACGTCAGTGGTTCACACCATGATTGAGAGATACGACTGTAAAATGGTACGTGCTGATTCCTTGCTTAACATCCACCATTTAAAAGGATAAGAGCATGGACATTCCCCATAGGTTGGCAGCCATCGGGAGGAGGAAAATTTTTAAACCTAATTTTAATTTTGAAAAACAAAAGTTTAATATTTAGGTTAATAAAACCTAATTTTATCACGACATGGGTAGACAAACACAAAACAGGGAAGGAGTGCAGGTACCCACTTTTTACTAAATAAAATTAATGATGCTAATTCATCCCTCAATCCAATTCACTATTCTCAAAGCTATGATGCAAAACCTCATCAAATGTTTTCTGTAGTTTCCGATACAGAAGATTCTCAGTAATACTTGCGTAATTGGGTTCACGTTTATGTGAGGATAATTGGATTTTAGGCTTTATTTAAATAATTGGCAAATTTTTTTTTTTTTTTTTACAGTGATTTTATGGTTGATCATGTAAGTGTTAGACATTTTTCATCGTGTTGACACTACAGACTACACCATCTGCTTTTAGAGCTGTGTAGATAATGAGAAACAAGAGAAGCACAATACATGTAACAGCAATAAAAAATATGGACGACAAAGAGAGACTCGGGCTAATATTTAAGCCTCAGGCCTTATTTTGAGAGTGGGTGGTTTCTTGGCTGCAACCTTGTTGCATCACCATGGCTGCTCAGAGTGAGGGATTACATTTGTACAGGTTCCAAGCGTAGGAGTGGTGACATGTCCACAGTCCACAGAAGCATCCACAACTTTGTCATGCGCACCCGGATGCTCTCTCAAGGGTATGTGCCTGTCCTCCTGCTTGCCTCCATACCTACCCACTAGTGCTGGGCGATAATCGCAATGGGCCAATAATCGTGCTTTATATTTGCTATCGTCATAACGATAATGGAAATCGATTATCGCAATAACTGCTGCGCATGCGCAGTAGGTAAAACGCACCTTGAACCCGGACATTGACGGTGTATTGGCTGCTTTTAGTGTTTAGTTCCGATGAAAAGATATACCCGGATTAAATGCAGCGTAATAAAATAAAGCAGGTGATACAATATGAAATGCATATTTTCCACCACGTAATTTAAATGTTACATCATTAAGCAATAAACATCAAAACAAACAACCAACTACTCAAGGTGCCAATGTGCTTCAAGTGACGTCAAAATCGGCCATCCGTTTGAGTGTGCTTTGTCTGTGCGCGAAGTTAAGTACTCAAAGCAACATCATCCCAAAGATAGTGAAGGTGAGATTGCAAAGCGAAAGTGAAAAGCAGGGTTAGGTGATCAGTTGCATACATGTGGCGTACATGCGTGCATGTCTGCATTTAAAAAAATCATTTTCTCAACAACAGTTGGTCCGATTGACACAACATTTTACCACAGGGGCACCTCCACCTACAGAATTTTTTTAAACTCAAAATTATGACGTCCTAGGTCACATGGTATGGGCACCATCTTGGAAAAACATTGCACCTCTATCAATGAAAGCGCTCCATGGAAAAAACTGAAACATGGCTCATTGTCAAGTACACCCCATGTGGAATAATATATGTTAATGATGCTGTCATCGGTGCCTTCGTTATGACGTCATAATTCAACAAGTATAATGCTTCATCCGATCAGTATGAATTTGTTTTCTCTGCAACTGTTGGTCTGATGGACACAAAATTTTCACCATGGGAGCACCTCCTCCTGTAGAATATTTTTAGCCGCGTCGCAAGACGCTGGTCATAGAGTGCCCTCTGCTGTTGTTGTTGTTCTTCTTCTTCTTGTTGTTGTTCTTCTTCTTCTTCTTCTTCTTCTTGTTCTTGCAGAGAAGACAAAACCTCTAAGCTCCACCCATTCTGGGAACCATAGCTCCACCCATTTTGGGAGAGGCTTCATATAAACAAATATCCACCATTTTATTAACTCGCATAGCTTTGAGGCCTGTTTTGTAGGCCCGTGGTGTCTTCCTCTCTCACACAGCTTTATTTCAAATCAAATTCGATATATCATTTCATTTTTCACAGTCGCTAACATAGTTTTAGACTCGGTTGAAAAAAAACGGGAAGAAAATCCGATGAAAGTTGCCCTTTATAGAACGAAATGAATTCTCAAAGGCCTGTAACTTCAAGTCCAATTTGAGATTTTTTTTTTTTAAATCGCGGCATGGTCAGTCATACACCGCCCGAAATAACAGACGGGAAAATGCCGAGATATATATATTTTGTTTAAATCGTGGCATGGTCAGTCATACACCGCCTGAAATAACAGACGGGAAAATGCCGAGATATATTAAAAATTCGTCCATTTGATGACAATCGTCACGATGAAATATTTAATTTATACGTCGTCACAATAATGTGGAGAGAGGAGCATAGCTTCGTTCACGTGTCGCCACACACGGGAAAATGCCGAGATATATTAAAAATTCGTCGCCACACACGGGAAATTGCCGAGATATATTTTCACTTTGCACAAAAATAACATCAAGTAATCGAATCAATAGGAATGTCCTGTGCCTATAACATCGACGTTATAGGCACAGCTGCATCTAGGCATTGTGTAACAACGACGCGGCTTTTGTTTTAATTTAAACTTTTTGTACTTGTTTTTATGATAATTGTGTCATAGGTCATATGGTACAGGCGCCATATTGTAAAAAACGAAACACGTTGCACCTTTATATCTCCAAAACTGCTCCATGGAAAAAATGAAACATAGCTTATTGTAAAGAACTCCACATGGGGAATAAGTGTTGTTAACGATGACATCATTCTTGCCTTAATTATGACGTGATAATTTGACAGGGACAACGCTTAGTCTGATCAGTTTCAAATTTATTGAGCGTGATCGATGCGACAATTATATTAGAGAATATAAATTTATGATGTCATCGCTCACGTGGTCTGGCAGCCATATTGGATCAAAGAAAAAAAAAACTTCAAAAACAGAAGAGTTGGCTCCCACCAAGTTGTCTGTGTGTGTGGGGGGTATGTATTCCATGAATACCATCTACTTGTGATTGTTCTTGTATGCTGCATGGTTCTCAAGGTGCTAATGCCATTATATTATTGTGGTAATCGTGATAATCAGGCCTATTATCGACAACCGATAAAATTCGTGATTTCTGTTACGTGCTCCTCCCCAAAACCCTGTCACGGTGTACCTCCGAGCTCCGAGAGGAGTCACGGCTGAAAGATGTGTTATTCTGTATGTCAAAGATCAATGGTGAAACCACACCAATTGTTACCAACAAACAAGTATTGTATTAAGATCACACAAGAATAACAGTACAAAAAACAATAGTAATCAATTGTACAACAAATATATCATTCCTATGATGGGACCATCAGTTTCGTACAATATAACCCACTGTGCTCCAAGTGAGCGAAAAGAACATCCCCAATGTCTCTATCCCGGCTTCAAGCCAAAGTTAATCCACGCTCCAGTGATAGTCAGAATGATGTCGAATCGAGACCAGAATCCCGTTCGGTTGACAGTGACAGTCACGCTGCCAAAGATGCGTAAAGGTGCCATCAAGGCGACTGGGAAATCACCCCTTTGGATATGGACGTTCAACGGCTCCCTTTACGGCGAACCGCAAATTTCCACTCAAAATCCACGTTACACACACACCAGCATAACTTCTGGATGCGGTGAAAATGGTTGAAGCGAGGCAAAGAGCCCAGAGTGATGCGAAATCAGGCGCGAGACAAAAACGGCCAACAGGCCTCTTCTCGAGGCGCAACTGCCCTCAAACAACGATTCTCTTCGGAATCAACCGCAAAACCTGACACGCGGGTTGATCTGTCACAGCGATAACAACTCTGTCGCAGGAATCCCTTTCCCGGGAAACCCGAAGTTCACTCGTGACCCTCATTCGCCAACGTTTGCTCAAGACCTCGAAGCAGCTCGGCTTCTTGTCCGACTCACTCGCTGCGCCTCCTTTTTTTTCTTCTTCCTCTTCGTCTTCGTCCGGTTCCGGTTTCTTTTAAAACATCAACTTTTTTACCTTTTGAAAATAGTAATCTCTATTTCACTTAAACGACAACAATAGTAGTACATGCAACCATAAATGTTTACAGTGGATGAGAACCACAACAACGGAAGTGACGAATCCGTAACAATTACCCCAGCCCATGCTCATGATACAGGTTTTCCCATTATCGTGCAAGCCTACTACCCACCCACCTTAATTGGTGTTGCTGTCCTTAATTGGTCACAACATGCTGCATTGTGACCTGATTATGAAATGATTAGCAAATGAAATAGAACGGCACTCGGCGTATCTCTGCCAGGCTTAACAGATTACGTTTCGTATCCCACTGATAGGCCGGATCTCAATCCGAACCTTAACCAACATCTAATCAGCTTGTTCTTGTTACCTACACAACTCATCCACCTAGTTTTGTCCGAATCTGTCCTTAACGTTTCGAGATATCATGCTATTTATCCTTTTTGGCCCTACTTTTCAATGGTGAAGAATCACTTTAAAATCCTAGTAGCCGGATCCAGATCTGCACCAAAATCTAATCAAATGGTCCTCGTCCCACACCCAATCTTCTCCAGCAAGTTTATTCTGAATCCATCCTTGACGTTTTGAGATATCGTGCTATACACTTGGTCCTCGGTTAAAGGCGTGGTTATGTTCTTGTAAACGACGTTAAGTAAAAGGATGTTAGATGGATTAATGAATCGCATAAGAATTAACACAAATAGGGGGGTTAGGTTCCTTCACCCACATTAAATGCATCACATTTAAGTAAATTCGCACACTTTTCATTGTTTATATATTCTGCATTGTACATTGTAATACAGTACAGGGAGTTCCCGGTTTACGAACATCCGTTCAGGCGAACGTTGTACTTTTTAATAGTGTTTCATCTTTTGAACGTTCGATCCATTCACACGAACACGACATTTCTGAACATACCCGTGCTAAGCACTAAATGCAGGAAATAGGACCTCAGAGAATGAATTACCCATCCCTACCATAATTCCTACCATTAAGGGAAGGAGGAGGGGAGGAGGGAGGGGGAGGGGAGGGGGGAAGGAGGAGGGCAGGAGGGGGAAGGGTTGGGAGAGGGGGAGGGTTGAAGGGGAGGGGAGGGGGGAGGCAGAAGAGGAAGGAGAGTGGCTCACGTTTCTGAGTGAATGTGGCTCACGTTTCTGAGTGAATGTGGCTCACGTTTGAGTGAATGTGGCTCACATTTCTGAGTTAAGTGTGATGCCGATCAGGAAGAAGAAGAAGCCATACAACCAAATTCGTACACTTCCGGAATTGTTTGATTTATTTGTACAGTCATACCCCGTTTTACGCCATTTCGACCAACGTCAAATCCGACTTTACGCCACTCTTCCAGAGTAAATTTCAGTTCAGCGAACGTCATTATGAGCGACTTTACATCACACCTACGGACGTGAAAAAAATTAAACAAATGAAACAATTGGATGTTTTAACGTTTTAACGATCGTTGATCGTTGTTTTAACGTTGATGTTTTAATGAACGAAACAATTTAAAATACAATAAAAAGCACATTAAAAATAAATAAAAATGTACGTACAGTATACGTATGCGTAGCTGCTGGTTCTCATTCAAAACAAAGGCGACGCCATATGCATTTTGTCCTGTGCTGCGGTCGCGTGCTTGCTTTGCCTTTCGCTGGTATTTTTGTGATTATTCCTTTACTGTGTAAAACAACCAACGTAACGTGGCAACGGCGAAACATGACGATGCCGGCTCGGACGTACAGTATACGTTTGTATATATATATATATATAGGCAGGACCCAGTACCTCCAATGACGGGGGCTCATAGTGCGAGAGGACTGGGGGGTAATAGTGGGAGATAGTGTCCGATGTAGAGGAATGGTAGCTCTACCATCCCTCAGGTTGGGGCAAAGAAGGAGTAGATTTATGGGGTTTGGCAGTGTGAACTAGCCGAGGGCGGGCTAGGATATTGTTAGGGATTTAGAACGATGACAATAGGAGACCGAGATTTAAGTAGAGACATTGATACAGGTAGAGGGGACGTAGTCAGATTAGAAGGATGTTAATGACGAGGGAAGTGCTTAGTATAAGGGAAGACAGGGAAAGCACAAGTATTAGAGGTAAGTAGTTAGTTAGATGATGCTGTGTGTGTGTAATTGTGGGTGCCTCTTGGGCTTGGTGAAATGAGGCATTGGTCGAGAATGGTTGTGTGTGTGAGAATCTGGTTATCGTTAACTTGGTGAAATGAGGCAATGGTCTGGGATAACAGGAGAAAGTGTATGAGTGGTGTATTGAGGACATGAGTAATGGTGTTGAGTGATTGACTTGTATGGGGTGCAAGTGGATAAATGGAGAGAATACTTGGTGTGTGGGAATAAATGGTGTGTGGAGTGAGTAGTGTGGATTGAGTGGTGTGGAGTGCATGGTGCGAAGGAGTGGATGGGGAAGGATGGACCCCTTCACGAATACCCGGGGAGGGTAGTTTAAGTTAGGTAGAGGGAGTAGGTAAATTGTTTGGAAATTGACATCTGTGGTGCAGGGAGTAGCAAGTTGTTGCTTTGAGGGGTGCATGAGTGAGTGGAATGGCTGGGCGTGTGGGCTTAATTAGTGAGTATGGTTAAATGGGCACTCCGCCACTGGTAGTCTGTCGGCCAGCTGAGGCCGCAGGTAGGCTCTGGGAGCCAGGTAGCGTTCAGTGTAGAGTTCAGTGGGGCCCGAGGATCCTAAGAGAGGACCCGGGTAGCCCAATGCCAGAGAGGGCATCAGAGGGGTGAGAGAGCCAGGAGGGCCTTCCCCGAGATAGGGCCAAGAACTATATATAGGGTGTCCCTTCTTAACGTTTTCCTGAATAACATTTCATCATAACGTCTGTAATCTAAATATCTATAAAGCTCAGTTGACTTTTTGCTCCACCAAATAACAGCGAAACGGAGTTGAGTAAAAGGGTGAAAATTCTACAGATGCTGTGATAAATAACTACCTCTGTCGGTTTGAATGTTTGAAAGAGAATAGACGTCTGGATCAATAGACGAGAATAGACGTTTGAATGTTTGAAAGAGAATAGACGTCTGGATCAATTTCTGAATTAAATTTAAATCCCGATTTATATATATATATATATAAACGGGAGTTGTCTGTGTGTGTGTCTGCGTTTTATTCAGAGATGGCTGAACGGATCTTCATCAACCTTACAGAGGTTCATCAGTGAGTGCCTGGGAGTGTTCTCGGGGGGAAAAAAAAGTTCGTTTTTCTGGAGTAAAAAAATAAATAAATCACTCGATAGTGCCGAAGCCTTTTTCAATGAATGAGTTATATACAAGTACACATTCACATAAATAAATACAAAACAATTACCAGACATTTGAATACAGTAATACCCCAGCCGACGTCATTAATTGGTTCCATAAGCCGTGACGTAACTCGGTTTTTGACTTAAACCGGGCGTAATGTCTTAAAAATGCCTTAAAATGAAGACAAACACCGTAATTCGTAAAACTAGAGTAAATAACTGGAGGAGGCTGCGGCTTCGCCCTGAATCTTTGCCGCTCCCCGTCGGGAGTCCCTCCGTTGTTTTCTATCGGTCGGGTCTTCTCGAACGGGGTGACCGGCACGGACGTGTCGACCGTGAGCTGGCTTGTGTGCCGAGTGGCTCCGCGGCCCGCTTCACCATGGCGTGCTTTACCCAACGTGTCCGAGCAGTTTCACCGGTGGTCGTGTCGTGTCGTCTGTGACGAACGAACGAGCTCAGGGTTCCGTGAACCCGGCCACCCCGGCGATCGACGCTCGCCTCCGAGTCGTACGCGTGCCCCGTCTTTCCTCGAGCGGCCGAAGTTGCTTCCCTCTTTATTTTTGGATGATGTGATATACGCAGAAACGACGACGTACAGGCAGGCATTTGCAAATCCATGCACATGTGCACATGCACACGTCGATCGGTTCTTTACAAGGATATGCATCAAGGGTATCTACTTGGTATATCTACTACAAAAGTGCAGCCGCACAGCTCAGGGTTCCTGCACACTCCCCTCAACAAAGGATATGGGTCCATGGGTGGGGAGGAAAGACAAAGCAGAGGGTAGCGGGGGAAAGGGCGCAAGGGTACACGTCAAAACAAGATAATGCAACATGAGGGGCGCGGGGGAGCGAGCGGAGAAAGCTCGTCCCTAGCCGTTCGTCACCCCCCATGTAAACCTACACTACCCTTGCCCCTCCCCGTATTTACACTTTACAAATTCCGTCTCTAACGTCTTGTCTCTTCTATCCCCCTTAATGGCAAATTCGTTTCCAATCCCTCCCAAGAAGGAAGAGCTGGAATAAACACAATGTCTCACCCACGTCATGATGCGTCTTTCATTCCAAATCATCTGCAAAACCTGGTGTGGAGTCCTGTCACCTTGGTGAGTGGTGGTGGATGGTGTGAAGAGATTTCATCCTAACTATCCTTCTAATTGACTAACTCTTTAAACTACCCAGGGTCTTGCCCTGCCAATCAATTGGCCTCTTTACACTATGTGGTTCTAAAAACCAATTCCCATTGGCCGACCCTGTGGTGCCCTACCACATTTGGGGTCCCACTCCCCCCTTTTTTCTATCTGTGCCTTCGTACAATTTCGGGGCTGGGTCATGTGGCTCTACCAGTAGGTCCTACTTACCTGCGCACCTCCGCCACTGAAGTCGCCACCCGAGCTTGCCTAGCTCCTTCAACTACCCTAACTCTCAATAGTGACAATAGTACTGTATCCAGATCTGGATCTTCACCAAAATATAATCAATTTGTTATTGTCACACCCCCAATCCTGTCCACCAAGTTTCATCCAAATACCACCCACCATAAGTTTTTGACGCATCTTTTTCACAGGCAAAAAAAAAACCAAAAAAAAAACCAGACAAACAAGTACAGATACATTCAAAGTACACTGCCCATATGCCAAAATAAATAAATAACATCCTCCAGTGCGGCATTGCCGGGCAGCCTTCGGCACCCTGCGATACCACCATGTAGCACATTAGAGACTGTATTTGGAGGGAGAGGTGTACAATAAATTGATTGATTAATTGTGTAATTAAAATCAATTCATAATAATCGTAAAATAATTTCTTAATCAATTGGCTAATAGCATACCTCAACCACCAGTGTTTCTTCCAAAGCTGTAACTTTTTGAAAATTAATTTAGTCATTATGGAAAAAAAAAATTGATTGATGAATAAATAATAAATCGATTAATTGATTAATCAATAAATCCAAATATCCTTTATAGCCACATCACTCGGTCACTGTCATGTCTGAATATCAGCTTTCTAGCTCAAAAGGTACCTGAGATATTGCCCAGACAAGAAAGAAAATAAATAAGTGATTAATAATATAAATAAATAAATAATAATGGTAAAACAATCAAATTATTAATCGATTGGCTATAATATACCTAAACCACCACCGTTATACCTAAACCTAAACCACCACCGTTTCATCCAAATCTGTAACTTTAAAAACATTTATTAATAAAGCCATTGATTTAATAATTAAATAAATAATGAATCAATTAATTGATCAATCAATTAATTGATTGATTGATTAATTAATCAATTAATTGATGAATCAATAAATAAAAATATCCCTTATAGCCACATCACTTCGACACTGTCATGTCCAAATATCAGCTCCTTGCTCAAAAGGTGCCTGAGATATCACCCAGATAAGAAAGGAAATAAATAGGTACTTAATAAATCGATAATAATTAAGTAATTGATAAATTAATTGATTAATCAAAAAAATATCGTTTTTGCCAAAGCACGTGCTCACTATTGTGCCCAAATGTCAGCTCAAAGGATGGATGAGATATCGCCTGGAGAAACAAACAAACAAAGAAAAAACCGGAGTGAAAACTGAGTACTACCTTTCACCACGCGTCATCGCTGGGGCCCCTTCGGTGTCCGGCGATGACGTCATGCAGCGCCTGGAGATTGACGAGGAAAGGAGCGGTGTGCGACAGGGATGCAACCATAACCTCCATCCACCTTTGGTGGCGGAGCAAATCATGAGCAGCAGATTATCTGAATATATGAATAATTGCAGGCTTTTTGCTGATGAATTTTGAAATTATTTTTTGACGAAATTTTGAAATTTGAATTTTTACGAAAATTTTTGCCGCATTCTGAAAAAAAAAATCTGAATTTAATTGCAGGCTTTGCAGAGGAGGCTTTTACTTTTCTGATGAATCAATGAGCAGTCACTTTTTAAAATAGACACAAGCAACTCCTCTTCTTCCTCGACAAGATACAGAATGGCTGATGGTAAAAAAAAAAAAAGAAAAAAAAAAACAAACACCTTTAGAGGCCATTTTTCCCTGCAAGTGGGGGTTGGCCTTTTTCGGGGACCGTGGTTGTTGTTGTTTTTCCGTCCCCTTTTTGAAGCAATGTTTTACGGCCGGATGTTTTTTGTTTTATGGCAATGTTAAAAGGCCAGTGTCGCCCTCAAATATTTCAATCAACAGGGAGGGCAAGGAAACTCATGAACAATGTTTACAGCTTAATCGGACTTAACAAGCAACTTTAAAGGAAACCTAGAAGTCCAACTGCAAATGAGTGCAGCCATCACAATTGTGTGACATCGTACTCACGTCTTGATGTAAATTAAAAGTGATTTGCATTTCAGCGATTGGAGATGGAGACGGTTTGGCTTGGCTGGAGTAGTTAGCTCAATGTCTGTTTGGCATGCAAAGGCAGCATTAGTCTATTGATGCTCGACACATGTGGGAGTGATTAGTCTGAATAATTGGCCTTGATGTATTTGGACGCTACAAAGGGGATATCACCCTGATCATACTGCCGAAGCGCTCCAACAATTTTCGCCAAAATATTGACCAAGAGCAGGTGTGGGCAGAAAAAAGAAAAAGCTGACTGTGCAATGGCATCCCGAAGCTTGATCAAAAACTCAAGAAATCAATGTACGGTGCGACCGTCAACACCACTAACCTTCTGATCCCCGGGATGCCTTTTCTGCAACTGTTGATTAAACTTCCACTTGCAGCAGAATTATTTTCTCCGTCGGGTAAATGTGAAGGTCAAAACATATTGGAGCGGAATAATATCAGACATGGTCAAACAATCAGCTGTTCGGAAGTTTAAAATGACCCAAACACAATTAAGCGATCAAATTGTCAATTTACTATGGGTGGAGTTTACTGTGGAATCGAGACCTTCATAACAAAAGCCAGGTATCATGTTGAAGAGCAGCGGATGTGGGAGTGTGTGAAGTTGGAAGCAAATAAAGTTGGGAATTTGATGCTTCAAAGATTAAGCCTCGTCTAAAAAAAAATCCAAGGAAAAAATGTTTTCAAATCAGGATGATTGTACACGGATGGAGTTGGAGGGAGGCGAACGAATCTGATTGTAGCAGGCACAGTAGCATGGGGTGAGTGAAATATCCCATGTTTAGATATGACAGGTAACAAATAGGAGGCCCGACATACCGCATGGCTCGCATATGTCTTACAGAGAAACTGTACTTATTTGAAAAAGGGTTAGCCTGATTATGATATGAATTGACCACATTGACACGAACAGACGTCAGGATTTTGAAATGCAGTGCGCAAGAAAATCCGACGTGGAGTCTCATGAGGCTGGGGCTCGGACAAACTGTCTGCGGTTCGACATAGTACATAGCATGACATGTTGATAGCTGGGGAGAGTAGTTAGACCTTCCTTGCCAAGCTATGAGCCATAATAGGTCTTCTAAAAAAAAGAAAAACTGCCACGCCATTGCCAGTCGATGGCACGAATGAGGCAAATGGAAAAGTTACAACGGGTCCACGTGTTTTATGTCCCTTTAAAATGATGATCCAGTGATAAGGACTTCACTTTGCCAATGCGCCAGAGAACAAGGATAAACTATCATCGGCGCCATCTGCCTGAGGCCCTCGAAAGAGCCAAGTTTAAAAAGGCCGCCTTCAGAAGCAGATGAAATCAGCCCGGAAAGCAATTTGAAATGCGCGAAACATGAATAATTTGGAAATTGTGTTTGGGTTTCACATTTTCATCACAAATTGGTGATGGAATCTCTGCAAGGGAAGAATGCATTCTCCTCTTTCTCTTTCTCTCCCCTCTCCTTCCTCTTCCTCTCCTTTCTGTTTCTCCTCTTCTCTCTCCATTACTCTCCCCCTCCTCCTCACTCTCCCCCACCTTCTTACTCTCCCTCTCATTCAACCCTGCTGTATCTCAATTTGCCCCAGCTATCACAGGCTTGGAAGAGCAGAAGGTCACAGATGTGTTTGTGCCTTGGGGCGGCATTTAAGCAGATAGGAAACATACATTTTTGTTGTAATGACTTTCTTATTTGGAGCGTGTAATGATCACAGAAAAGCTTTTGTCGTAATGGCAAGAGGGAGAAAAAAAAGTGATTAAAATTAGTAGATCAGCAGTTCAGTCTAGACAATGCGCCCCAAAACAGAAGCTAAAAGTAATGGTGTGAGAAATACACTCTTCAGATAAATTAAAAGATGATTATGGTGAAAATAATGTGAATGTTTTGTTCTCGACAGCAGTTGATGCCAACACCTTTTTGGCCAATTAATTAGTTAAATGCATCAAGGCTGGTGTTGTGTAAAAACTTGAATGTCACAATGGCCGCAACTTTCCTATGTTCTCATTGTTACACGTGTACAGTTAAAAGTTGAATATAATTACTGTCGGCATGGAAACAATCACTGCATAATGTTAAATCTTCTAATGCCTCCAACTTTTTTTTAACATCTGAAAATGCAATTATTTGATTGAAGATATGCAATCGTCCAGCGAAGGTCCATCCCAGATAGCACAGAGTAGCATAACAAAGGCAGACGGGGATTGGGGTCCAATTGCGTGCTGAGACTGTCGACCAAATGCCAGTTCCAAGCTTGATACCGCTGGATGTCTGTGATGCAATCTCATGGAAAAGTATTTGAGAAATATAAAGAACGAAGATACAAATTAAACGACATTAGGACATGTGAATTGAAAGTAGGCCTTCTGGATGTGGATGAAATTGTCAGAGCACGAAGCTACATCACACATCCACATATGAAGGCACAGCCCAAAACCTCAACTCGAATTGAAACGACAATGACACGAAGTAGAGCACATACACTACATGACCAAAAGTATGCGGACACCCCTTCTAATTAGTGCATTCGGTTATTTCAGCCACACCCATTGCTGACAGGTATATATAATCAAGCACAGAACCATGCAATCTCCATAGACAAACATTGTCAGTCGAATGGGCCATAATGAAGAGCTCAGTGACTTTCAATGTGGCACCGTCATTGAATGCCACCTTTCCAACAAGACAGTTCATCAAATTTCTGCCCTGCTTGAGCTGCCCCGGTCAACTTTAAGTGCTGTTATTGTGAAGTGGAAACGTCTAGGAGCAACAACAGCTCAGCCACGAAGTGGTAGGCCACACATGCTCACAGAATGGGACCGCCGAGTGTTGAAGCGTGTAGCGCATAAAAATCGTCTGTCCTCGGTTGCAACACTCACTACCGAGTTCCAAACTACTGCCTCTGGAAGAAACGTCAATACAACAACCATTTGTCGGGAGCTTCATGAAATGGGTTTCCATGGCCGAGCAGCCGCATACAAGCAAAATATCACTCTGCGCAATGCCACACATCAGCTGGAATGGTGTAAAGCTCGCTGCCATTAGACTCTGGAGCAGTGGAAATGCGTTCTCTGGAGTGATGAATCACGCTTCACCATCTGGCAGTCCGACGGACGAATCTGGGTTTCGCAGATGCCAGGAGAACGCTACCTGTCCGATTGCATAGTACCAACTGTATAGTTTGGTGGAGGACGAATAATGGTCTGGGGCTGTTTTTCATGGTTCATGCTAGGCCACTTCGTTCCAGTGAAGGGAAATCTTAATGCTACAGCATACAATGACATTCTAGATGACTGTGTGCTTCCAACTTTGGAGCAACAGTTAGGGGAAGGCCTTTCCTGTTTCAGCATGACAACGCCCTCGTGCACAGAGCGAGGTCCATACAGAAATGGTTTGTCAAGATCGATGTGGAAGAACTTGACTGGCCTGCACAGAAACCTGACCTCAACCTCAACGAATACCTTTGGGATGAATTGGAACGCCGACTGCGAGCCAGGCCTAATCTCCCAACATCAGTGCCTGACCTCACTAATGCTCTTGTGGCTGAATGGAAGCAAATCCCCGCAGCAATGTTCCAACATCTAGTGGAAAGCCTTCCCAGCAGCAAAGGGGGGGACAACTCCATATTAATGCACATGATTATGGAATGAGTTGTGTGATGTTTGGGTGTCCACATACTTTTGGTCATGCAGTGCACCTCCTCAAGGCTGAACAACAGTTTGTGTTTTGTATCCCAATGATAGGCCGGATCTGGATCCAGACCTGAACCAAAATCTAATCAGCTCGTTCCTATCACTTACCCAACTCATCCAGCTTGTTTCATCCAAATCCGTCCAAAAGTTTTTGAAATGACATGGTATATATTGTTTTGGCCCTATGTCTAAATGGTGAAGAATCACTTAAAAATTCGTCCTGTATCTGGATCCGGATCTTCACCAAAATCTAATCATTTTGTCCTTGTCAACTCAACCTGTCCACCAAATTTTGTCCGAATCTGTCCACAACTTTTTGAGCTATTCTGCTCACAGGCAAACAGACAGACAAACACACATGTGTGGAAGACTAAAATTGATTTCAAACTGTTAGTCTCCGATACATATATATATATATACAGTCACGTGAAAAAGTAAGTACACCCCATGTAAAGTCTTGTCTTTTTCAACATATTTCAACATACAGCTATTTGATCTTCATTTCAACAATATTGATAGATAAAGGTGATATAATATAACAAATAACATGAAACATTTACATTTTGTAGTCCATTGTATAATTTAAATAAGCATAAATGCAAATTTCGCATGTGGAAAATTAAGTACACCCCTACAATTATCACTACTTAAAATACCTAAAATTAGAATCAGGTGCACCAGCTCAGGTGCAAATGATTAGAACATCGTTAGAGAGGATCTTGGAGGAACCCGTCTTATTTAAACTTCAGACATTTAGTTTGGTTTGCTCTTTGTTGTTGAAGTGTGCGGCGTCACAATGCCTAGATCAAAAGAGCTCTCTGAGGCCTTCAGAAAGAAGGTTATAGATGCCTACGAATCTGGGAAGGGATTTAAAAAGATCTCCAAACAATTTGAAATCAATCATTCAACTGTCCAGAAGATCATCTACAAGTGGAGAAGATTCCAAACAACTGCCAACTTGTTCAGGCCAGGCCGCCCCATCAAGTTCAGCCCGAGAGCAGACCGCAAGATGCTGAAAGAAGTCTCTAAGAACCCCAGAATGTCATCACGGGACCTACAGGTAGCTCTTGCCACTGTTGATGTCAAAGTGCACGAGTCTACCATTAGAAAGAGGTTGCACAAATTTGATCTACACGGGAGATGCGCCAGGAGGAAACCTTTGCTGTCCAGAAAGAACATCAGGGCAAGACTAAAGTTTGCCAATGAACACCTGGGCAAAGACCAGCACTTCTGGAACAATGTGCTCTGGATAGATGAGTCAAAGGTAGAGCTATTTGGCCACAGTACCAGAAGACATGTTTGGCGAAAACCAAAGACAGCATTTGACCACAATAACCTGATACCAACTGTAAAGCATGGTGGTGGAAATATTATGGTTTGGGGCAGCTTTGCGGCACCAGGGCCTGGGCAGCTCACCATCATAGAATCCACTATGAATTCTTCATTGTACCAGAGGGTGCTTGAGGATAATGTGAGGCCATCTGTCGGAAAGTTGAAGCTCAACCGAAGGTGGACCTTGCAACATGACAATGACCCTAAACATACCAGTAAATCCACCAAGGAATGGCTGAAAAGAAAGAAATGGAGGGTTCTGGAATGGCCAATTCAAAGCCCGGATCTAAATCCCATCGAGATGTTGTGGGGGGATTTGAAACGAGATGTGCATGCAAGAAACCCCTCAAACATCGCACAGCTGAAAGAATTCTGCATGGAGGAGTGGGCAAAAATTTCTCCCAGTCGATGTCAGAGACTGGTAGACAGTTATAAGAAACGCCTACTTGAGGTTGTTTCTGCCAAAGGGGGCAATACCACCTATTAGAGCCAAGGGTGTACTTACTTTTGCCACATGCGAAATTTGCATTTATGTTTATTTAAATTATACAATGGACTACAAAATGTAAATGTTTCATGATATTTGTTATATTATTTCACCTTTATCTATCAATATTGTTGAAATGAAGATCAAATAGCTGTATGTTGAAATATGTTGAAAAAGTCAAAACTTTACATGGGGTGTACTTACTTTTTCACATGACTGTAGCTCAGAAATATTCCAATTTCACTGATCCATAGGCTGACACCAAAAGCCTGAAGCCAAAGGATTGAAGCCTGAGGCCTATACAAGGTGTATTTGACACCTATCAGCTCCAACATTTAGATATTTGATGATCCTTTTAACAGTCGCTTTGGTATTTTTTACACTGAAGGGAAAACATATCGGGAGGGCATTGTGATTGTCAATATGACCAGCTCGGAAGATGTCTTTACTTCACATAGCACCAACATGGCGGCCATATGATTTTTCAGGTTACAATTTTGGGTGGAGTCAGGCTAGCTGTCCAACAAATGGGAGGAAGGAGCGTTATATATGGAGGGATAAACAAATAAGCATATTATTATATAGAGAGATAATATACGTCTCCTTCAATTCACTTTGTCCAGCCGTCCATTTATGTTTTTAATTTAACGGGAATGAAGCCTGAGGTCTATGCTTACTGTGGCCTTCACAAGGTACGTGATGCCTATCTGCTTCAATCTTTCAATATTTTATGATCCTTTTACCAGTAGCTTTGGTTGTTTTACACTGAGATGAAAACTTATAGGGAGGGAATGGCGATTGTGAATATGACAGCTCTGAAGATGTCTTTGCCTCTCATAGCACCAATATGGTGGCCGTATAATGTTTCAGGTTACAATTGTGGGTGGAGTCAGGACAGCTGTCCAACCAATGGGTGGAAAGGAACGATAAATACAGATAAATACAGACAAATGAACAAGCATATTATTATATAGATATATAATATAATACATCTTCTTCAATGTACCTGGTCCAGCGGTTCTGAGATGTCAGCGGTCCTGAGGTATGAGATGTCATTATTTTAATTCCTGAGGCAAAACAAATTGTATGAGAAACTTGATATTTGAATAAATGAAAAAGTATGTATGACATTTTGTGATCAACGGGATATTTTACGAAATAACTGAAGAACGGGTTTGTAAAACTTTGGGGTTGAGCCTGATATTTATACATGGAGAAGCATTTAAACTGAAGACCATGCTCTATATTTCAGATAATGTATCATGATCTTATGCAACTATGCAATATGTATTTCTGCTGCTGTCTGCTACCAAAACTCGAACAACATTATTGTATTTATTAAATATACATTGTTGTTATTTCCAGAGCTGATTGGGCCACTGCTCTCCCCTCTGGAATAGCTCCTCAATATCGCAACTGTCTCTCCTGGATTATTTTGAATCTAAATCTCTCAATCCATTAATTAGAAAGAGCCTTCATCAAATTATTTGTTGTTGATATCATCAGTGTCTCAAGTGAAACAATAATTTTGAAGCATCATGAGGTTTTGCTTCTTGAAAAGAAACTCGCACATCTTGAAAGGATGTTGAAATATACCTTTGTGTCTCTGTTTGTTCACAATGAAGGCAGTTCTTATGTCAGGAAGTGTTGCATAGAATAACCTTTTTTTGCAGAAATGGCGAGAAAACATTCATCATCCATTACTACAGGTAGTGTAATGGCTGCCGACCACATTCGTTTTCGTGGCGATATAATTTTTGGGGAGGTTTTGCCATGCTGGTGGTTGTGGCAATGTAGCGGCTGTGGGAGTAGTGTTTTGAACGGCGGTTCACATCGTGCTTTTAGTAACAGCAATTTTCATCTTGATTTTCTAATGTCCACCAACACCATTATGCTTTATAGTTATTTCCATCTTTCAATTAGCGAAGTCTTTAGAAATTTCATGTTGTGGCGAGTTGGTGCGTGCCAAAATGAAGAGCACATGAAAACGGTGTGGAGGTGAAACACAGAACTCTGAGAAAGATTAATTGAGGATCTAAAGTTGGGATGTAATTTCATTTGTTTCTTTGATACACAGTACATTGGCTGCTTAAAACCACCTTTAGAGGCCATTTTTTCCCCGCAAGCGGGGAAATTCAAGCGGGGAAAGCGGGGAAAGCGGGGAAAGCGGGGAAATTGGCTGCTTAAGCTGGAAGGAAATGGATTTGATGTGCATTTGCCACTTTGTGAGGTAATTGCTTTGCAAATGGTTTGTATTTCGCCATTGCTGTTTTCTCCTGCAGAACGACAAACTGCTCTATGATTATTTGTATTGAAGCCGAATAGGTGAACTGCAATTATGGAGATTCGTTAGTAATTGTACACCACTCCTTTTCTAGTCCATCTCCAGGTGCTACATGACATCATCGCCAGGCACCGAAGGGGGCCCGGTGATAATGTGCACTGAAAGCGAGTACTCAGTTTTCACTCCAGTTTTTCTTGTTTGTTTGTTTATTGATTAATTGATGAATTACTTAATTTTTATCGATTTATTAAGTACTTATTTATTTCCTTTCTCATTTGGGCATTATCTCAGACACGTTTTTGAGTTGGAAAGCTAATATTTGGACATGACAATGACCAAGTGATTTGGCTATAAAGGATATTTTTGATGTATTGATTAATCCATCAATCGATTAATTATTTAATTATTCGATTAATGACAATTTTTTTTAAAGTTCGATGCTGATGAAACGCTGGTGGTTAAGGTATTATATTAGCCAATTGATTAATGATTTAATTATTTTCCATTATTATTTATTTATTTTCTTTATTAATCACATTTATTTCCTTTCTCATCTAGGCAATATCTCAGGCACCTTTTGAGCTAGAAAGCTGATATTCGGACACAACAGTGACCAAGTGATGTGGCTATAAAGGATATTTTTGATTTATTTATTAATCAAATTTTTTTTTTTTTTTAAATTAATGACATTTTATTAATTTTCAAAAAGTCACAGCTTCGGATGAAACACTGGTGGTTGAGGTATGCTATTAGCCAATTGATTAAAAATATATTTTATGATCACTATTTATTGATTTTAATGATACAATTAGTCAATCAATTATTGTACACCTCTCCCTCCCAATACAATCTCTATGTGTGCATGGCGGCATCGCAGGGTGCCTCAGGCGCCCCAGCAGTGCCGCACTGGAGGATATTTATTTATTTGGCGTGGGGGTGGTGTACTTTGAATGCATCTGTGCTTGTTTGCTGTTTGTTTGTCATGTTGTAGTTTCATGGAGCCATCAAATAAAACGGCTTCTGTACGAGACCCAAGGTTTCCTGTACTCTTATTTGCACAGTGTTCCTCTTCTTCATGATCTGAGCCCTCGCAGTTCTTCTTCGTCATAAGCTGAACACTAGCGGTTACAAGTAGTATTACTACTACTACTATGATTTTCACGGATGCAATTAATCCCATCTTCTTGTGGGGTCAGCTGCAAAACATTTCCTCTCTAATCCCCTTTACGCTGAACAACCTATCTCTGCTGCACTTCTCTATTGTCCCTCTCAACCACTTCATTCGCCCTCAGTTTTGATCTGCCCTTTCTCCTGCCGCTGCATCCATATCAAAAGAAATCCATGAAAACACCCCCCTCCTCCATATTGAGCACATGGCTCAATCAAGGCAAATGTTCTTCTTGTACCTTTTCTCAAAATTCCCCTACAATTGCTCACCTCCTGAAATCCTTATTTCTCTTCCTTTCCCTCAGAAATATCCCCCATCAGCCTTCTCAACATCCACATCTCTGTCCTTTGTGTCTGCTTCAGCAATTTCTTCTCCACCTTTCTCAAAACAAAGGCCTCAACTCCTGACCAAACTGAACTGATCTTATTACTGTTTTGTAAATCTTTACCCTCACCACAAATGGAATTGTCACGCCTTTCCTAATTATTCTCCTGAACATATAATAACTAAAAAGTCGACATTAGATTTGTTTGTTTGTACTTGTTATCTAGAAAATACCTTGAAAGAGATATTGTGGAGGAGGGTAAGAGGTGGAGTGGAGGAATGACTCTCCTTCACTTTGAATTTCCATTATTTGTTTGGAAAACCAGACCATTTTTATGCGAACCACTTCTGCAAGCGGTGGGAGTCAGGATTCTGCTCTGGCAAAGATTCCATCATCAATTTGTGACGAAATGCGATTGTGAAATAGTATTTCCAAATTATTCATGTTTCGTGCATTTGGATGGCTTTCTTGGTAATTTCCTCGGCTTTTCACTGCAGTCCTTTCGCTGAAGCTTTTTGCGCACTCATGGGATTACATTTTGTCAAATAGATGCGCATGGACCTTACAAATGTAATCATACAAACTAAATGCAAAATCGTATATGGACGTGAATTATTCATGATTCTTATAGGCATCGTCACTATTTCTCATTGCTTCATAAGTACTACGTCCTTTCGGAGTGTTTTCCCACTTAAGCTGTTGCAATTCCACAAGACCATTGCACCAAGTGCTTGCCAGAGGTAGTTCGTGATATTATTCTGGATGTGCTTCGACTGAGTTACCCCTTAGTGGTGTGTTGTTAACTGCCAGGCCTGCTATCAGAAGGACCCAAGATTAATTCTTATCTGGTTGTGCCACAAACACTCACTCAAGCCTCAAAATCTGCTTTCCTGAAGTTTAGCCGAAAAAAAAAAACTTTTTTTTGCATCCTTTTCTGCTCATAATATTAATGTCGAACCCGAAGCGAATTGTCCACTCCGCTTTACTGCACCTGGGCAGTATGGTTGTAAGTTTGAGTGGAAAGTTTTACAATTATTCAAATATTATCTTATCACTACCATATGGTATAGTTCGAAATGGCTGCCTCGTGGGACATTTGATTTATTTGACAACTCATTAGAGGCTCAGCGTTTACAAAAAGGTAATTCACAGGTGCAGCATTTATTGACCTGTCAGGATATCAATACAGTAAAGTTACTATCTCTGCTTGGACCTCACATGGAACTCGGTCATAGTTCGGACTCAACGGGCTAATCTTTTGAAATTTATGGAGGGATGTTTCGCTGAACCAGAATGTGGAATGTACAATTGTGTACTTCCTATATGAAGTAGATTTCTGTTTGTAATGTCTATGGAGTGTGCAACTGATGTCAATATAATTTTTATGATTGCGTTACAATATTGTCAAAGTATTGGGCCAGAAACTGGTGATACTTCAAAGGAAGATTGATGCAATTTGCTATTAGAACCTTTTTTTCTGGCCCAGCTAGGCTTACATTTTCCCCAAAAGATACCATGGGATCTTTAATGTGCCCAAAGATGGTGGGACAGCCAGGTCAGTACGACATTAATTGCTTCAAATGACGGTGCCATTCATACTGGTTTTTCTTGGTCGGCACTGTGTCAAATGGCAGTTCAGTCAAAGACAAACTCCCAATAATTCAATGTTAGGAACAGCACCTGAGAGCTGAGCACTTTGGCCAACTTTGCTATTGTGCACCCCAGAGAGCAACGTCATCTCTCTCTTTCCCTCTTCCTTCTATAGCTAAACTTTGGAACAGCTGTCGGTACTTTCAAAATACTCTGTTGAACCCTTTTTGTTGTATCCCTGCGAGTTGGTAAATATGAAATGAGATTCTGCCCAGAAAGCTCAATAATGATGGTTCAGGTGCTCGGTAATACTTCCCAAAGAATGTGCTCTGCATGACATCATTCCTTGAAGAGCTTGCCATACAAGGGAGGCTATAATATTTATTAAAGTGATGTTAAGGTTTCATGAAAGACTGAACTTTCCAGTAACTTCTAGAATATGCATGTAATGGGCCAAAAAGTTGACCATCTCCCCCGTCTTCTCCCACGCCCATCATCCTCCAACTCCAAACCATGGAGGAACAATCCAGCAAAAAGGAAACTCTATGAAAAGGTTTCTCCTCCTCCATTTCGTTTCTCGCCAAAGTCACATATTTTTCCCACTCCTGAGTGTTTTATTGCGCTGTTGGAATAAAGTTTTGTTTTTCCTTTTGTTTTATTGTGCTGTTGGAATAAAGTTTTGTTTTTCCTTTAAATACTTTTGTAAAGAGGAAAACTTTTTCAGGGCTTTTCTTATCTGAAAAGTTTGTTTGTGACCTTAGGTGGAGAAGTCTTATAAATCCATACACAAATTACCAGTGAGGAATGGCATGTTGGTGGTGGTTACGGTGTTGTTGCTACTGTTGTTTCTGGTACTATCACGGCCAAGTTTCAGGCCTCCTCCATGCACCAGTGATGCATTGTGGGTGATGCGAGCGAGGGGCAGAGCCCCAATGTGGAGCTCGGACTTTGTAGGGAGGAGATTTGTAATTTGTTCAGTGCGCTGGCGATAAGTCATTTCGTCCTTACGAACGACACCATGGAATCTTTCACATCCACCATCAATCAATGCTAACCAAGGAGTCCCCAGCTTAATAATCTAACCAATTGAAGCAATCTCTGCTCACCTTCACTCCTTCATTCCTCTTTTATCCCGCCTCTGGAACAAACTCCCTCACTCTCTTCAATCCCACTCCACCCTCCAGGTCTTTAAAACAGCTGTTCACCACCATCTCTTATCTTCCCCCATCCAAAACCTTGATCTTTTCTACCCCCACTAATTTCACCCCAATTCCACTTTTTTGAAATACCAACTTCTGTCCTGGAAGGCCTTGGTGTCCTTGTGTTTTATACTTCTCCCTCCCCCCCCCCCCCCTTCCCACGCCTCCTCCCCCCAAGCCCTCTCCCTTCCACACATCTCCCTGCTCTCAAATGTTGTGTTTGTGTGCTTCCCCTTCTCTCCCCATCTTGTCTTCCACTCCCTCTTTTTATATATTTTGTTTGTCTGGTTGATTTGTTTGTGAAGTAAATGTTAGCTCTTTCACGAGCCTCGATTCAGTATACAACAACAACAACAACAACAACAACAACAACAACAAAAAAAAGTGCGGCCTGTGAAGCACCACTCCGATAGTTTATAGTCGGATTTAGAATCGAAGCAAGACTAGACAGCTGAAAGGAAAGTGTGCTCCCTGAGCTGCATTATTCTGTCGAACTTGAACAATACCACTGACAAAAAGAATTAAAGCCAAAATACATTTCTCTACTTTGAATTTAAATGCTGCATTTTTTCCACAAACATTTGGTGGTTATCATGACCATATTTCTGCTTTGGAAGATGAAATATCAAAACATAATTCACAACTGCAAGGGCCAAGCTCAAGCACTTCGACAATCATCATCATTTGAATATCTTTTTGTCAGGAAGGTCACTACAAGACCTGGGATAAAAGACAGCCATGGTTTCCATATCTAAATATCATCCGGTGCCTGTCAGTTCAACGTTGGTGAACATAATCATGGGACAGACACAAAATGGAGTATTATCATAATATCTAAAGTGAGGTTTGCAACACAAATGGACAAGAATTGAGCAAGTGAAGAAGATAAATGAAATTATAATAGGATTGGTAGATAGAGAAACCAAGGAGTGTGGACAGACGGGTTGATATTCAGACAGAGCGATGATCGAGTACATTTAGCGATGATGTTCTCAATGCAGGACATTCATCAAATCGAGCCATATGTTCACAGTTGATGTGACAGGTGCTGATGACCTGCTGGCAATGGAGCCTCTATTTGTTTCAAATCATTTTGTCACCCTCATTGTCTCTTTCCATAAGTACCTTGGCCTCACCTTTATGCTGTGCTTGTAATTACAATTGGCCATGCATGTAAAAGCTCTTATTACTGGTACATCGCCGAAAGCTCAAAAATGATGCATTGCACTCAATGGGTTCCATGTTGGGAAAGAGGAATCCACATCTAGATCATTGCATACGTATTGTTACGGTTGTGTGAACCGTCACTCCGCTAAGGCAATGGCATACAACATACAGGTTCTGCACTTGGTTATTTCATTATTTAATGTTTTAGTCGGCCTCCCTTTTGTGTAGTAGGTTTCAAGGGCAATATGCGGTGTGTGGGATTAGCAAGGGATTTCCTCTCTTTCTCACTTTCTTCATCTCTAACGCAAAGCACTATCCTCATCGAGTCATCTTGTAAGAAAAGCAGCGAAATAGGTCTCATTTGCATATTCCCGCCAAAATGCGATTCAAATATGCGCGCCAATTTCAAACCGTCACCACAACCACAAGCACAACTAACCATTACCAACCCATCAGCCATCCCTACATCACCATGTTCATTGGCTGCCACGGCAATCAAGTTATTGGGCGCACATTCATTTGACAAATGCGCAGCAAGTCCGCAAGACAATCTCCCTGCCGTGGCCCGGTTAAAGTGTCACTGGATGCGATTCGAGGAAGACAGACTCACGGCGAAGACGACGTCAGCAGGAAGCTTGTCTGGGCTAATGGACATGCCGTGACAGGACCAAAAAGAGCGCTCGCGGACCATTCCCGGCAGCCATGTCTGGAAGAGGTGGGGCGTGACCTCCCACCCCCTGCCTAGCCCTTCTCCTCTCCAGGCAGATAAGATAAAAGGAAGTGATCAGTTAGTAGTTAGTCAGACTGCAACTGGGTTCATCAATGGAGTCTGGCTGAGAATGACTGGGTGGCTGAGCGTGGATTTCCAGACAGGGAGGTGGACGAGCGGAGACGAGGGTGCTGACCTGGGAGCAGACCAGAGGATCAGCAAATACCCAGTCCATATAATTAAAATAGCTCAACCAGTTGTTTTACAATTTGCACATGCCATAGCACAGGGAGGTGAAGGGCCCCGACTGTCCTCATGTGGTGAGGTAGAGGTCCAGACCAGCCTCAATCTCTCTCAAACTCTACCGGGTGTGATTCTGATTTGGCGTCAATTTTATGTTTGTTAGTTTGTAATAAGTGGGATAACTAGACAGGTTCACTTTGCACTGTTTCTCTTATGCTCCTGTAAGTTTCCACACCCACACAAATACTCCCCATGCATGTCTTATATTCTTGTCTGCTGCATATCGAATAAACAATTGCTTTAAATAAAGCAATTGCTTTTCAGAATCATTGGAATCTCCCGCGATGACGCTATCTCCAAGGGCTTTTCTCTCACTCACCGCGGGCAGGTAGGTGGTCTTTCTGTCTTCTACCGACTCCCTTCCGGCCATGCTCCCCCAGCTCTCTCTGTGCTCAGGTCCCCCAAATATTCCTACAGGTCGCATAATATCTGCCAGCAACCCTCTTTTGGTGAAATTGCCAAAATCAAGACTCTCTGCTCACCTTCACTCTTTCATTCATCGTTTCTCCCACCTCTGGAACAAACTCCCTCACACTCTACAATCCCACTCCTCCCTCCAGGTCTTTAAAACAGCTGTTCACCACCATCTCTTATCTTCCCCCATTCAAAACCTTGATCTTTTCGACCCCCATTAGTTCACCCCAGATCCACTTTTTTGAAATTCCAACTTATTTCCTGGAAGTCTTTGCAGTGTCCATGTGTTTTATACTTCTCCCCCTCCCCCCCCCCCTTCCCACGCCTCCTCCCCCCAAGGCCTCTCCCTCCCACAGATCTCCCGATGTCCCTGCTCTCAAATGTTGAGCGTATGTGCTTCCCTCTCTCTCCCCATCTTGTCTACCGCTCCCCTTATTATATGTTTTATGTGTCGGTTTTTTTTTTTTTTTTGTGATTATGATAAATGTTAGCTCTTTAACGAGCCTCAACCTTGCATACAAAAAAAAAAATGTACACATGCTTTTCCTCGCCACCCCCTCTTGTAAATAAATTCAGTATACTTGTTCTTCCAATTTGCCGTGCATGCCATTTCCTTCATTGCTCTAGTACAGCCCATACTCGTGATAGCCGGGACGTTTCAGTTCTCACCGATTAGCCTCAGCACGTACATGCAAAATTTGGCGGAGATCAGCCAAACTGGTTTTAAGTCTATAAGAGAGCAGGCAGACAGACAAACAGACACACTGTATTTTAACATGATTGCGATCATATCTGCTACAGCATTACATAACCACGAGGGCTTCATGACAGAAATCAGGTTAGTAATGAAGGAAATAGAATTGAAGCTGTGTTTCTTTCTTCTACCGAGCTTACCACATTGGCACCTCGTCCTGAAAGTGAAATGTAAAGCGATTTTTAAAAGAGTGAATTATGAGATCTGAGTATTATCAATGTTTTGACCTTGCATCACCCGAACATGACGAAATGGATGCTGAGGGCAACAGATGCAATTTCTGTGACGTTTCCAGGAATTTATCCAGAGGCCACCACGTATAGTCAACAACTGGGCAAAACACGCCGAAATGCACGAGCGGTCACAAGGGCATGCATTCATCACCAACCAGAAATGGCCGTCTCCAGAGAAATTATGATGAAATTCATGGAAATTGCATTTCCCGTTTCACGCATTTTTTTAAAATATATGAACACAGGGAATACAGGGATATTAAGCCAAAGATACCAAAGACACTAGAAAAGGCCATTTAGCTGTGCTTCAATTATATCTGCAATGTACTCATAGTCCTAGAGCCTGGTGTTGGCTTAGCTTAGCGGTTGGGAACCTGGGTTCGAATCCCGGTCGATCGCTGAATTAACACCAGGGGGGTTGACTCAACCTGTCATCCTTCCGAGGTCGGCAAATTGAGTACCAGTTCACTGGTAATTCCCTGTGTGTCACAAGAAGCGACCAACAGGGTTGGCGGTAGGAAGAGCATCCGGCCATAAAACATTGTTTCAAAAAG
The DNA here is from genome assembly GCF_964187855.1 of Myxine glutinosa. Taxonomy (NCBI): domain Eukaryota; kingdom Metazoa; phylum Chordata; class Myxini; order Myxiniformes; family Myxinidae; genus Myxine; species Myxine glutinosa. The sequence continues at coordinate 85,505,075 of NC_136266.1, forward strand.
GGGACCAATGTGCCCGAAAAAGGCCAACCCCTGCTCTGCGGGGGAAAAAATGGCCTCTAAAGGTGGTTCAGTACTCGTACCCTTCCTACCAATAACTAAATCAAAATGAACCTCCACATCTATTTTATATTAATCGACATAGATCATGTTTAATTCTGAGGCAGGTAAAGCAGACATGGTACCGATAAATTGATTAAATTAAGTATTTAAATTATTTAGATATTCTCATCAAATTTCAATTCCATTTCAAATTTCAATGTTTCCATTTGGCGTTTTCACCTCAAATGAGAATTTTGGAAAAGTCACATTTTCTTTTTATTCAATACCTATTTATTAAACAATCTTTAAATATAAGCTACTGAAAATTTTTAACACAATATATCCAGAAAATATAAGTATACCACCATAAGCCTCTACAGCAATTACAATTCAGCTTAGTAGACAAAAGAAAGGCGTTAGAAAAGTGAGGAAGGAAATAGGTTAAATGGTAATATCGAAACAAGAGAGACAAGTGAAAAATGTACAATAACCAATGTTAAGATGGACAATGGCATGAATTAACGAGAACGACACTCGTTAGAGTGCATACCTCCAACAGGCTGAACAGTTTACATTTTGTATCCCATTGATAGGCCGGATAGGATTGATAGGCCGGATAGGATGGATGGATGGACTGAAGGAAAAGATAAACAAGTGGAAGGAATGTATGGAGACAAAAGGTCTGAAGGTGAATATCGGAAAGACAAAGGTGATGGCAAGTGGTAAAGCATGTGGTGAGGTGGAAAGAACTGGGAAGTGGCCATGTGCTGTGTGCAGGAAGGGTGTCGGAGTGAACTCCATTCAGTGTACAATGTGCGCTGAGTGGGTTCATCAAAAATGTAGTGGTCTGAGAGGGTCATTAACCAGTGTGGCAGCTACATTCAAATGTAAGGTGTGCGCAGAGGGAGCTGCAGATGGAGGAAATGTTGAGTTGGATCTTGGAGATGGCGTGAAGCTGGAAGGTGTGAAAACATTTTGCTACCTCGGAGACATGCTGAATGGAGAAGGTGGATCAGACTCGGCAACGGTTGCTCGAGTGAGATGTGCATGGAAGAAGTTTCGGGAACTGAGTGGCGTGCTGATGAGGAGGAGAGTGTCGCTGAAGCTGAAGGGAAAGGTGTATGCTGCATGTGTGAGAAGTGTTATGATTTATGGGAGCGAGACATGGGTAATGAACGTAGAGCAGCAACGAAGGCTGGAAAGGGTGGAAATGCGAATGGTTTGATGGATGTGCGGAGTATCGTTGAGAGAGAGGAGGACAAATGATGAATTGCGAAAGATGATGGGAATATTGCCTGTGATTGATGCTGTGAAGAGGAACAGGTTGAGATGGTTTGGTCATGTATTGAGGAAGGATGAAAGTGACTGGTTGAGAAGAGTGATGGAAGTTAATGTAGAAGGAAGTAGAGGACGGGGAAGACCGAGAAAGACTTGGCTAAAGATGGTGGAAGAAGAAATGCGGGCAAGGGGGTTAACAAGGAGAGATGCAGAAAATAGGGCAAAATGGAGAAGATTGTCATGGGGACCGCAAGGCTAACCCCCGCTCTAGCAGGGAAAATTGCCTTAAAATGCATGTTGTATCCCATTGATAGGCCGGATCTGGATTCGGACCTCAACCAAAATCGAATCACATTGTTCTTGTCGCCGAACCAACTCACCGACCACGTTTTGTCATAACTCGTCCACAACTTTTTTAGATATCGTGCTATACATTATTTTTGGCCCCTTTTCTCAATAGTGAAGAATCGCATCAAATTATCGGATCCCGATCCAGATCTTCAAGAAGATCGAATCATTTCTTCCTTGTCACACATCCTACCTGTCTACCAAATTTTGTCTGAATCTGTCCATAACATTTTGAAATATCATTTTTATATATCGTTTTAGCCTTATTACTCAAGAGTTAAGAATCACATATAAAAGTATCATATCTGGATCCAGATCTTCACCAAATGCAAATCAATTTGTCCTTGTCATACATCCAATCTGTCCAGCATATTTCATCTGCATCCATCTACAACTTATTGAGATATCCTGCGCACAGACAAACAGACAGACAAACAAAAAGACAGGGGTGAAAACATAACCACTGATGACTTCACCAAAAACATAACCAGGGATGGTATAAGCCATAAAGGATGGCGGATGTCACGGATGACCATCGGTGGCGGATGTAAAAGTTAATGGCATAACGTTTGTCAAATATTTTTCCTCTTTTCTGATATTTTTTTCAAATGTCAGTGGTTTCTTTCAAAACAAATATTCCTCTTTTCTTCCGCCTCTGGAACAAACTCCCTCACTCTCTTCAATCCCACTCCTCCCTCCAGGTTTTTAAAACAGCTGTTCACCACCATCTCTTGTCTTCCTCCATCAAAAACTTTGATCTTTTCTACCCCCGCGAATTCACCCCAGATCCACTTTTATGAAATACCAACTTCTTTCCTGGAAGTCCTTGCAGTGTCCATGTTTTATACTTCTCCCACCTCCCCCCTACCCCCATTCCCACGCCTCCTCCCCCCAAGCCCTCTCCCTCCCACAGATCTCCCGATGTCCCTGCTCTCAAATGTTGTACTTGTGTGCTTCCCTCTCTCTCCCCATCTTGTCTCCATCTCCCTTTATTTCGTCTTGTGTCCGTTTGTTTTTTTGTCATTAACGTTAGCTCTTACACGAGCCTCGATCTTGTATACAAAAAATAATAATAATAATAACAAGTCCCAAATTATTTTTCCCAATCGTAAACTTCTTTGCACAACAATACATTTATTCCACAAAATGTAACTCCCTAAAAATGGCCAGATATTCACTTGTACAGTATGAATCCTTGGCGATCTGCCTCATCATCGCCTACGTGATCAGGTGTTTGTCCCAGAAGACTCGCTTATAAATAGTTTCATTCACCTGGGAATCATTGCCCTGTCATCAGTTGTGAGTAGGACATGCTTTACTCCTCGAGAGAATTGCAGGTGATCTAGAAAATCGGGTGACGTCACATCCGTGTTCCTCACAACAATGTGCACGATATTTCACACGTGCTTGACACTACCTTGAGCAAATTTGAGTGGTTGAGTAGATGCCTCTGATTCATAAAAGACCAAATTTCTCCATAAAAAAATGAATTTTAAACGTCGGAATAGAAAAAGACATGAAATTATGAACGCATTTGAAATTTGAACGGAAAAAGCATTCGGGGGTTTATCAGTGGATACTTCCCTCGTTGCGGAAAACCATCTCAATCGACAAACGATGTAGATGAGGATGGGATTTAGACCTAGGACTAATAACCAATAGTAATATTAGAAAAAAATAAGAAGAATAAAAGGAAAACAACGATTAGTTTGCTTTACAAAAGCAATACATCAAAGTAAATAAGAAAATAAAATTGGGACAAAATCAGTTGAGAAACCAAAACAGACAAGCGAAGAGAGTATGTTCCATATTGAGTAAGCTTCTTTCAAGTCAACAGGTCTGCCGTGCAAGGACACAAACAGCAATGTGTATTAAATTAGTAATATCCCCACCCTTTCTCTTCCACCTTCACCCTCACCCTCACCTACCCCTTCCCCAGAATGGAGTCAATGTAAACTAGAAGGGAACCGGTAGAGTGCATACCTCCGCCAGGCTGAACAGTTTATGTTTTGTGTCCCACTGACAGGTCAGATCTGGATTCGAACTTGAACCAAAATCTAATCGAATTGTTCTTGTCACCCCTAACCATCTCGTCCACCAAGTTTAGTCATAACTCGTTCACAACGTTTTGAAATACATTATATATCGCTTTTCACCCGATCTCTCAAAGATGAAGAATCGCTTAAAAATTAAATAATTCTCGCATCCGAATCCATATTCAGATATTCACCAAAATCGAATCGATTCGGCCTTGTCACACACCCTACCTGTCCACCAAGTTTCATCCAAATCCATCCACAACTTTTTGAGACATCCTGCTATATATCGGTTTTAGCCCGAACTCTCAATGATGAAGAATCGTTTGAAAAATTCTCTGATCCGGATTCGGATCTTCACCAAAATAGAATCACATCTTCCTCGTCACAGATGCAACCTCTCCACCAACATTCGTCCGAATCCGTCAACAACTTTTTGAGACATCGTGCTATATATTGTTTTTGGCCCGATCTCACAATGGTGAAGGATCACTTTAAAAATTCTACTAGCCGGATCCGAATCCGGATATTCACCAAAAGCTAATCATTTCGTCCTTTGTCACATACGCTACAACTCCGCCAAATTTCTTCCGAATCCGTCCACAACTTTTTGAGATATCTTGTTCACAGACAGACAAAGAGACAGACAAAGACAGACAGGGGTGAAAACATAACCTCCATACACCTTTGGTGGCGGAGGTAATGAAAAGGTTTTTCTCAGTTGCAGTAAAAGTGAGCTTCATGGAAAGAAAAAGGAAACAAGTCCATTCATTCTCAAGGGTGTGGAAGGAGGTAGGGGAGGCAAACTTAAAAGTTTTCTCTTATGGGCCATCACACACCAATCTTGATGGCCTTCTTATTGGCTAAGGAAAGTGGTCGATCAAAGGCAGACTCGTATGAGTATCAAGAGACAAGAATTCCATCTCTATTAGTTTCACTTGGAAACCCAAGTGATTATGGGAGACTTGGCTGAAATTAGCGAATGCATTTTATCTAAAAGTAAGAAGATCTAGATTGGAACCCAGGGCTCTCTTTTGCATTCACACTCAGGAGATTTGACCACTGAGCGAGACATTGTGCATTTGTGGCACTTAGACCAAGGACCAATTTGGATCATGAAGAGCTTCGTACACAATGTCCAGGCTGTGAGATTATGCAAGCAAATATCTGGATTGGTTCTGGGCATTGCCCAGAGGAAAATGAAGAGAGATTGGTGGTCGGGAATTGAAACCTGTTCTATCAACCTCTGTTCAAGAAACTGAATTAATAGTCCAAACATTTTGAGTACCGTGTGGTGATGCATGTGCAGCCATGCAGATGGTCGATGTAGGGACCTGGTGATGGGCAGACTGAAGAAGGGCATTGTGAGACATTTTGACTGTTAATTCGGTTGACAAAACAGAGGTCAGAGAACAGAGGGTGATGCAACAGGCCATAGCAATACATCACCTATATCAGGAACACACATCAGGGGACGCACAATAGGAACGCAAGGCCGATGGACAGAAATCGATTCGGTCATGACAAGCAAGGTTTACCACTCACCCCTTCCGGAGGAAATGCCATCCAGCCCGTATCACCCTCCAGCATCTTTGAGTCGAGGAGATTGACTGCAGAGAGACACAGAGGGGAAATTGTAATAGAGGGCATTTTGTGGGAACAAAGATTGCAGTATTATTCAACTTCATGCCTCATCTTGTTTCTTACAGCCCATATACTGTAAATGCAAAGGATTGTTTTATAGGAGACATGAGCAAGTTTAATTGAACACAACTAATGAGGAGGTGTGCACATGGTTTACTCATTGTTCTGATTAGAGGTTTCCTAACATACCATGTCATTAAATTTGACAGACATCAGGTGCTGCACACATTGTTAACACGATAATCACTTAAACAACGCTTGAACTTCAACTTCTTATTCAATGCCTTTGCAGTCATCATGTAATTCTAAATTGGTGTTTGTTTTTGTGGGATACACAGCTTGGACGATGATGTGGGCAATGAAGTGCACATCATATTTGCCAAGAATGTTTTTTCAATACGTAAATGTTAGTCTATTACAGGAAGCATTTCATTATTAAATATGTCCCACCCTCGTGTGTGTGTGTGTGTGTGTGTGTGTGTGTGTGTGTGTGTGTGTTTATCCCATTCTACCTCTAAATGTAGCATGGCGTCAGCGTCATGTCGCATTCAAAGGAAGAAAAATTCATTTTTGTATATATACATTAGCAACACACAAGTTGTAGCAACACATCGCCTCCAAACTAGGATCAGATATTCAGGTCTTTAAAGACCGAGAGTTATGGTCACAAGAAAATGAATCCAGAGCCGCCAACCAGGGGTTTTACCCATATTATGCGCTCGTCACAACTTAGGTGTGTGTGTGTGTATGTATATATATTGTTGCGGTTTTTGGAAATAAAGGCAACCCCCCTATAGTTAGTTGCACCACAACATGTAGCCTCGCTTCGTCAGTTATTTCTTATTAAATGTGAAGTATAGTCTCCTTCCTAGTGTTAGTATGCGTTGCGGCAGGTAGAGTAAGGGTAGGCCTCATTGAAGCCTGGAATGCCATGTCATGGGCCCAGGACAAGTCTAGGAGGCCCGAGGGAGGAGCCGGAGGGCATGGCTGGTAAGCAGCGAACGGCCAATGGGAGCTAAAGGGAGTGGCCAGGAAATAACAGCCAATAGGAACTAAAGGGAGTGGCCAAGAACGGCGGCCAATGAGAGCTAAGGGGAGTGACTAATGAGGGGCTGTCACGACACGTGACCCCCGGTGGCCAGTGGAGGCCCGTGGAACATTCTAGTGGGGCTCCGGAGGCTATAAAACCCGGCCCGGACCCCCAAACTCTCTCTCTCTGGCCCTGGACCCTGACGATCTCTCTGGCAGGACAATCTCTCTGGCCCTGGACTCTTGACGATCTCTGGCTCTGGATTCGCCCTCTGGTCTCTCTCTGTCCCGGGATTCTGAACGCACTCTCTGCCCTGACGGCCTCTGCCTGGACTCCCTGCACGTGTGCTTTGCCTCGCTGGCTTTGGGACACGCTCCATGGATTCCCGTTACGTGCACGACTGAAATCGACGTCCATGCCGCGAACATCCTCAGGGGGAAACGCCCAACGAGCCGTCCAGGCGAACTGCACAAAGAAGCCGCGCTTTGTGCGCGTCCCCCTCTTCCTCCCCTCCCCCGAACGAGTCTGAGGGCCCTTGTCTGGGATACCTAAGTAAGGTGGTTAAGGTTCTCCTCCGTGTCCCTTTTCTATCACCATTGTACATTTGTGAATAAATCCTGTGGTTTGTTTCCAACTTGGCTGTTTTCGTCCCTTCACCATTGGCCTCGGATTGCACGAGTTAAAACCGCTCGATCGGGTTCATAGTGATTAACGGCACGAGTTACGCGACGCAAAAACCACTCGGGCGTACCATACCCGTGTGACTCGTGTGAGGTTCAGCCCCCGTTCTCGCGGCGGCGTGTGTTGAAGGTACTCAGGTTGTGACCGTTAACCCTCCCACGCGTTAGCTGTGGGTTCGGCGGCTGGAATTGCCCAGCAATCCGTCCTCCACGAGTATAGCGTGGGGGCGGCCTCGTGGACTTGAAGCTCGAGGGGGAGCAGGGTTTAACACCCCCCCCCCCCCCCCCCCCTCAGTAGGTCGACGAGTTTGAGATCCGCAATCGACGAGTTATATATATTGTTGCGGAAATGAGGATTGTATTTTTTTTGATTGTGTGTATTGTAGTGGTAAATTGTTGTGTAACATTGGTTGGATATGGCCCCTCCTGCCTCCAGAGTTGTGTAAAGGTAAAAAGGGCGTCTCGGTAGTTAATTCCATGAAACACCACATTGAAGGACACGATAAAAACGCTTGTTCAGTAGCTTATATCTTATTATGTGTTTTAGAGTAAGGCCTTGTCTTCCATTAGAATGACACCCCATTGCACCGAATCAATTAAGAATAGCTCCCCTTCAATCATTCCATTTCCCAGCCAAACTCTCCATCTGTGGGTAAAGCAGTTCACAAGCGTGGGGTGCACGCCCTCTCATTTCGCTGCTATAGTGAATATGTGCTCCGTGCTCTGTTGAACCAAGGGGCGGGGTCGCCAGGGAGAGGCAAGCCCAGGGCGCGCCACAAGGGGCGTGCCGTCGGCGCCATGGCCAAATAAGGAGACAAGCTCGTGGGATTACCATACAAGGTCACGAAACAGAGCACGGGGGGGAGGGCGGTACCGAAACCGAGGAGGGCGTGTCAGACCCGCGCTGAAGGTTTGGACAGAAGGGTGCGACGATCGCTGGGACAAGCTACACGAGGGATACGGCAGATGAGTCCAGGTGCGTAAGAGGGTTGGCAGTCCACCGGGAGAGAGTTCAGAGTTGCACCGGAGTTGCGTGAGAGATACGAAAAGCCTTTGACAAAGAGCCGCTTCAACCAGCCCCGTTTCAACCCGCCGAGTGACCCTGCCGGCGTGCGCTGTAAAGCCGAATACAAGGAGCTGCCGGCTCCTCGCTTCCCGCCCGGAGTGGACCTGCTCGCTGTGCCATGTGATCCCACCTGCTCATCCCTCCAAACGATTCCTACCCTTCCATCCATTTGCGTACGTGAGTTTGTTCTGTTCGTGCTGTCCTGGGTAGTAAACTAAGTCAGTATAAGCTAGTAATTTGCACTGTGTTACCTGCTTTTTCATGTCCGCTGTAAATACCCGTGACTGCTCTTTTTGCTGATGTGTGTGTAAATAATAATAAACCCCGTTACTCTTCTGTACGTCTTCTTCTTCTTCCTCTTTGCATTCGTCGTCTTAGTCTTTTCAACATTGAATATCTGTGGCGCGATACGGCCAACGTTTGGGTGAATCAGGTTTAGTCGGGGAACAACTGTTCGGCCGCGGAGCCTCCGCTCGGCAAACATACCATCCTTAACCGCGGACCGTAACAATTGGTGTCAGGAGTGGGATACGAGGCCCGAACCAAATTTTTAAAACAGCTAGAAAAAAAAAATTTGGTCAAAATTTGGAGTAGCCGAAATTTGCTTTTGTTTTACAAAAACCCGAATTTTGAAATCGCGCCATGGCTGGTCAAGGCGACGGGATGCCGGTGGGAGAGATACAGATAGACGGGGTAGAATCGACCCAGGACCTCGGGGAAATGTATATGGAGGATGTGGTTGAGGGGGTATCAGGCGCACAAAATGGTGCTCTCGCGCATGTGGTTGAGGGGGCCACGGCCGCGGAACCAATGAGCGCGGCCCAAATGCAAGCCTTCATGGCCCAATTCATGGTGGAAATGCAGAAAAAAAACGACAGTATGGAACGAATGGAAAACAGAATGAGGGCTGATAGTGAGCGAATGAGGGATGAATTGGGGAACCGGATGGAGGCTCAGAGTGAGCAATTGGGGGTAATGAGGGACGAAGCGAGGGGAATTAAGAAAAGAATGCGTGAGGGATTAGACAAGAAATTTGAGGGGTTAGACAACGGGATAAAAGAGGTGAAAAATGGGTTAATGGGGTTAGAAAATAGAATGGAAGGCAAATTGCGGGAAATAGGGGAGCAATCCGCCCGAGAAATTAAACAAATGGGAGAGCAGCTGGAGGAGGTGAAAATCGGGGTAGAAACCAAATTGGATGCTCAGAGGGATGAATTGGGACAGATGAGGGCGGCATCTACAAAAGAGAGGGAGGAGATGAAGGAGGAGATACGACGAGGTGTAAGTGAGGAGGTCTCGGGGGTACGGGAGGAGGTAAAGCGAGGTGAAAAGCGTATGGAGAAAGAGGTGAGAAATGGAACGGCTAGGTTACAGGGGGGAATAGAGGACCTGACGGAGGAGGTGGAACAGCTGACGGTGGGACAGACGGAGTTAGTGGAGCAGGTACAAAAGAACACTGCGGTACTAGGAGGGTTGAAAGCGACACAAAAAGAAATCAAAAATGACTTGATAGCGACACAGAGGCAATGTCAGATGGTACGTGAGGGACTGACAACGAGGTTGGAAGAGGTGACAGAAGTAATGGAGACGAAGGACCGAGAGGTGAGGACGCACATAGAGACGGTCAAAATAGCCTTAGAGGACGAACTTGAGGAGACGCACCGGGAAATAAAAGAGGTGAAGCAAAAATTAGAGGAAGTGGAAGAAGAGGTGAGTGAAATTAAGAAGAGATGGACAGAAACTAAGAAAGAAGTACAGGAGGAGGTGATGGAATATGTACAAGGTCGGTGCTCAACTCATAATGGTGTGCTCACTAACCAAATAAAGAGTTTGCAGGTGGCGAAGGAGGTGCGGAGACGAGGTGCCAAGGTGAGTGGCGATATATTCGGAAATGCATATGATGTGAGGAAAGCTTCAGTCGGCTTGGGGGTTGATTTGGATCCGGGTGTTCGTGAGAGGCCGTTGGTGAAGTGTGCGACAGGTACGGTGTGCGAAGGAGGAGGTGTGCGAGAATGTCCGACTCTGGGGTGTGTGAGGAAAAAGTGCGCGCCGAGGAGTGAGTGTGCTGTCGAGAGTGAGTCGGTCGTAGCGCGTGTGCGAGGGAGCACATGGAAGCGCGTAGTGAGGAGTGTTACAGAGGATGTAACGGAAGCATGCACGCCTGTGGTGAATGTTACAGAGGAAGTAAAGGGAGAGTGTGCGCGAGAAAGGTGTGTAACAGACGGGTGCATGGGGAAAGAATGCGCTGTCAAGAGGGAGAATGCACACCTGTGGTGAGTGTTACAGAGGGTGTAATGGAAGTGTGCGCGAGAAAGGTGTGTAACGGACAGGTGCATGAGGAAAGAGTGCGCTGTCGAGAGTAAGGGTGAGTGCGTTGTCAAGAGTGGTGGTGAAAGCAGTGAGAGTGACACGGAGCGTGAGTTGGTTGTGACAGGTGAGAGAGGATGTACACCTGGAATGGAAGGAAGCACACCTGGAATGGTAGAGCGTGTATGGGATTGCACGCTGGAATTAGTAGTGAGACACGTGGTTGGGTGTGCGAGTGAGAGCACACCTGTGGTTGTCACAGAGGAGGTGACCGAGAAGGGGGCGCGAAGAGGTGTGTTGGTGAGGTGTGCGAACAACGAGTGTGTGCAAAGGTGTGAGGTGGTCAGGTGTGTGACCAAGTCTGTGAGTGGAATGCGTGTACCTGGGTGTGTAAGAGAAGGTGCAATGACGAGGAGCATGGGAACAGCTGGATGTATGAGCAAGGAACGGGCTGCGGGGTGTAAGCATGCAGGTGAGGCATCGACGGTAACCGGGTTAGCGGTTAGAGCGACTTATAGCTGAATCGGGCCCTCGGTGCGTGCCGGCTTCGCGTGCCGCGAGGACCGGCGGGGATCCGAACCACGGCGGGTTCGAAAGGACCGCCGTACGCGATCCACGCTGGGCATCGCTTTGAACGGCCGCGTCCGTGCTCCACTAGGCGGAGCGGGCAGCCCGATAGGAAGGGTCGTCATGGCGACCCCTTTTTGTTGAGACGTTCCGGCAGGTCGAGATCGGGCCATGGGATGGCTCCGTGCCGAGGTGGTGGGTGGGATCTCGGCCCGGGTAAGCGTCCTGCCCTGCACCGAGTGCCGGACGCATCCAGCCAGGCAACCCGCATTTATTGCTCGGCTTTACGAAGCCGAGCTTTAGAAGTGAATTGGCGCACCGAGAGGCATTAGTAAGTAGACTGTGATGATGAGGATAGTGATCTGGACCCGAAATTAGAAAAAAACAAAATTTGAAGATTGGCAAAGGATTGGCAGCGTAATGATTGGTAATGGTACAGTGATTGGCAGATGATTGGCAAATTTTTGATTTGTGGAAATTGGACGAGCAAAATTTATAGTAAGAGATGCCCCATGTGATGGGATGGCCAATCCACCATCCCTCACAGCGGGGGGGCAAAGGAGCACTAGAGTTATGGGGTTGATGGCAGTGAAAACTAGCCCGGGTGGGTTAGGATATATCATGTGTAGGGACCTAGAAGATGACAATAGTTAACGGTAAGGCTAGTTAGTGACAATGACACCTGTAGTGGGGGCGCAGGTCGATTAGAGTGGATGATAATGACGTGGGAGCGCAGTAGTTTAAAGGGGCGACTGGGAAGCGCAAGTTTCAGAGGGGAGTAGTTAGATGAGATGATGCCGTGTGTTTGAGGATTGAAAGTGTATGGTGAACAGGTGTAACTGAACAGGTGAATGGAGCAGTGTTTGAGTGATGGTGATGGTGAGGTGTGTTGTGTTGACCAACTGGTCCAGGGAGAAGGAGGGTGCAGGTGGCACCAGGTGTGAGTGCACAGGTGTGCACCAACAGGTGTATGGAATAAATGGTTGTGTGAAATACATGGGATGTGGAATACATGGAGTGTGGAGTATATGGAGTATTGGAATGGATGGTCGTGGAGTGAGTATGGTGGAAACTATGGAGTGGAGTGGATGGTGCGAAGGTGTGAATGGGGGAAGAGTGGACCCCCATCACGAATACCCGGGGCGGGTAGTGTAAGTGTTAGGTAGAGGGTATAGGTAAATTGTGGTTGGATATTGGCATCTGTGGTGCGGGTGGAAGAATGATGTTTGGATGGGTGCATTAGTGTTGTGGAAATGGCTGGGCGTGTAGCCTGTTAGTGTGTGTGTAGTTAAATGGGCACTCCACCACTGTGAGGATGTCGGCCAGGTGAGGCCGCAGGTGGGCTCTGGGAGCCGGTAGTAGTTGTTGTGGATGGGGCCCGAGGATCCGGAGGACGGACCCGGGTAGCCCAGTGCCAGAGGGCACCGAGTGGGGTGACAGAGCCAGGAGGGGCCTTCCCCAATTAGATAGGTTAGGGTGAGGAGCTAGATAAGCTCGGGTGGCAACTACAGTGGTGGAGGTGTGCAGGCGGGTAGACCTGCTGGGAGAGCTACACGACCCAGCCCAGAAATTGTGCAAGGGCACCGGGAGATGAATCGGGGGAGTGAGACCCCAAATTGAGAAGCACCACAGTTTGGTCAATGGGAATTGGTTTTTAGAACCCATAGTGTAAGTTGGCCAATGGATTTGCAGGGAGAGACCCCGGGTAGTGTAAAGTGTGTTAAAATCATTTAGAGGGTAGATAGGATGAAGGATCTCCTCGCACCATCTACATCCACTCACCTGAGGTGACAGGTACTCCGCACCATGCCATGGTTAATTATTTTTATGTGCAAATGTTTTGGATTGTGAGACACATCATGACGTGGGTGTGACATTGTGCTTGATGTTCCATCTCTTCCTCCTTATGAGGATTGATGATGAATTGGGTGATGGCAAATTTTGAAGTAGAGGGATTGTGGTGACGAATTTGGTATAGAAGAAATATGGGGAAGACGTGACAGTAGTGACGATTTTGTAAATGTGATTTTGTAAATATGGGGTAAGGGCAAGGGTAGTGTAAGTGACAGGGGGGGTGACGTACGGTAGGGACGAGCTTTCTCACTTCGCTCTCCGTACGCATTTCGCCCTGCATTGCCTTGTTTGATGTGTACCCTTGTGACCTTACCCCTCACTCATCTGTCTTCCCCCCTTTTGTCTCCCACATGACCTGTGCGCCATTGGGCGCCGAGGGGAGCGTGCGTGAGTCCGCCATTGTGCGCCCGGAACTCCCAGAACCAGCTGTCTGCATCGATGCACCACATTATGGACCACATGTCTGTGGCCGAGCACCACTTATGGACCCCATGGGTTGGGGCATGGCCCCTCTGCTGGAACCGGCCATGAGGGCCCGAAATCTTGCTGGCGGACCTGGGCCACAGGGCACCGATGCCCCACAGGTGAACCACACTAGTCGGCCCCTGTGGGCCATAAATAAATAAAAATGGACACGTTGGGTGCAAGTTTTAATACAAATAGGCCGCCAGCAAAGAAAAGACAACATCTGGAAGAACAAATAATAATAGCCAGCAGAGGGAGCCGAAGAGCAAGATACCACCTGCAGGGTTAGGGGTTGTTGATTTATTTTTATTATTGAACATTCATGAACACTGATGAACTGTGGTGACTGCACCGATTGGGGCTTGAGGGTGTGTTGGTGCGGTTTTGGGTGCTTTCATGGTGCATTGATGCAGAGCAGACTGTCTCCCCCCCAGAAAGAACAATTACAGGTCCTGGGTTGCGTTTTGTAAATAAAGTAGCGTCAATTGTAAATAATGCTCCCCACCGTCAGTGTGTAGTTTGAAGACCATTCCGCAATTCGGTTAGCTGTGGGCGTGAGTCTGTTAAGCAGGGTGCAATGGAGCAGCGGGACATATTTATTTATGTTTTAAAACTGTCGCACGCAGGGTCAGGTTAAAAGTCGAGGGAACTACACCTACGTGTCACACTAAATAAAGTTATAGGCCCGGGACGTGCCTAAGAGGAGGAGGGTGCTGTGTTGCGGATATGAGGATTGTATTTTTTTTGATTGTGTGTCTTGTAGTGGTAAATTGTTGTGCAACATTGGTTGGATATGGCCCCTCCTGCCTCCAGAGTTGTGTAAAGGTAAAAAGGGCGTCTCGGTAGTTAATTCCATGAAACACCACATTGAAGGACACGATAAAAACCCTTGTTCAGTAGCTTATATCTTATTATGTGTTTTAGAGTAAGGCCTTGTCTTCCATTAGAATGACACTCCATTGCACCGAATCAATTAAGAATAGCTCCCCTTCAATCATTCCATTTCCCAGCCAAACTCTCCATCTGTGGGTAAAGCAGTTCACAAGCGTGGGGTGCACGCCCTCTCATTTCGCTGCTATAGTGAATATGTGCTCCGTGCTCTGTTGAACCAAGGGGCGGGGTCGCCAGGGAGAGGCAAGCCCAGGGCGCGCCACAAGGGGCGTGCCGTCGGCGCCATGCCCAAATAAGGAGACAAGCCCGTGGGATATTTAGTTATACAAGGTCACGAAACAGAGCACGGGGGGGAGGGCGGTACCGAAACCGAGGAGGGCGTGTCAGACCCGCGCTGAAGGTTTGGACAGAAGGGTGCGACGATCGCTGGGACAAGCTACACGAGGGATACGGCAGATGAGTCCAGGTGCGTAAGAGGGTTGGCAGTCCACCGGGAGAGAGTTCAGAGTTGCACCGGAGTTGCGTGAGAGATACGAAAAGCCTTTGACAAAGAGCCACTTCAACCAGCCCCGTTTCAACCCGCCGAGTGACCCTGCCGGCGTGCGCTGTAAAGCCGAATACAAGGAGCTGCCGGCTCCTCGCTTCCCGCCCAGAGTGGACCTGCTCGCTGTGCCCTGTGATCCCACCTGCTCATCCCTCCAAACGATTCCTACCCTTCCATCCATTTGCGTACGTGAGTTTGTTCTGTTCGTGCTGTCCTGGGTAGTAAACTAAGTCAGTATAAGCTAGTAATTTGCACTGTGTTACCTGCTTTTTCATGTCCGCTGTAAATACCCGTGACTGCTCTTTTTGCTTATGTGTGTGTAAATAATAATAAACCCCGTTACTCTTCTGAACGTCTTCTTCTTCTTCCTCTTTGCATTCGTCGTCTTAGTCTTTTCCACATTGAATATCTGTGGCGCGATACGGCCAACGTTTGGGTGAATCGGGTTTAGTCGGGGAACAACTGTTCGGCCGCGGAGCCTCCGCTCAGCAAACATTCCATCCTTAACCGCGGACCGTAACTATATATATATATATATATATATATATATATATATATATATATAGTTACGTTTGTGGGGGGCAGGCACAATACCTTAGTCCAGGTAGAATTGAATAGGTGGTGTGCTCCGACTGTCGTGAAGAAGAGAAAACCCTCATGCAACATAAGTAGGGATCCGGTAGACCGTATGTCATGCAAGCGCGTATTTTCGTTCCCATCACGAGGGGTGGGGTTATGTTAATTAGTTAGAGATTAATGGTAAATCCCCTGTATGTAATGGCATCTGTTATTTTTCCTCTGTTCCTTATGACACACGCAGCACGCACACAAGAAAGAAATCACGCATTTGCCACACAAAATAAAAGTACCGGAACCGGGGCATTCAACTACCGCTGGCACTGCCAGCCGCGACATTGCCACATAGAGCAGGCGGGGCCATGAGGCCACGCCACGAAGAGCAGTGATTGGTCTGAAATTTCGTTCAAGCAAGGACTGCTGAGATGGCACTCGCTGATAGGAGCGGACACGGAGACGCCATGAGATGACGTCAGTCTCGAGTACAAAATAATTGGAGGGCAGACATTTTGTCTCTCGAGTCCTGGCTTTGACAACGAGCGCTTGTGTCCCGACATCTCTCTCTTGGGTCTGGACTTTGAAAGAGAACGGTCGAGGCTCTTGCCTTCCTCGCATCTTCTGGCTTTGGTGGTGAACGGTCACGATTTCATATCTCGCTCTACTTCGGGATTTCACGGCGATCTGTCAGAGTTCATAGCGCTCCTGCACGAGGGGAATTCATTGACGAGCACGTGAACATTTCATAATGCTCTGTTTGCGTGGGGTTCGGATTGAAGGCACGGCCGCATTTTCTTTTCCTTGGCACGTCGGTGTTCGTGAACGAGATTGTGAGGACGAGCATCACGTGGTCCATGCCACTTCCTATACAATTCTACCTCTCCTACGGTATTCTTTCATCGACCTCTCATAAACGTAACAATATATAGATACATAACATAACAATGTATATATATATATATATATATATATATATATATATATATATATATATATATATATATATATATATATATATATATATATATATATATTATATATATATATTGTAAACTGTAAAGGATAGCACACTGAGCAGTAAAAAAAAAATTTAAATTCTTTATTAATCACCTGACATTTCGAGAGCAAGCTCGTTCTCTTCCTCAGAGGCGTTGTGTGTTGTGTGGTGGTGAAACCGTTAAGTTCCGTTGGGTACGGTTCACGGCAAGGATTGGTCCAAGACCTTGCCAATCACAGAGCATTCAAATGACTGCCATTTTTGATGTTGTAATTGATTGCATAGTGCTATGTATGTGGGATAAGTCGATGTGTTGGTTGATGGAGTTTTTATCAGAGTACCAGGCATCGACAATCTTGCGGTTCACTCTCAAAGATCCTGTGTCAAGGATCGTGGTTTGATTCCAAGAGAATGTGTGTTGATGTGTGTGTGTGTTGATGTGTGTGTGTGTTGATGTGTGTGTGTGTTGATGTGTGTGTGTGTTGATGTGTGTGTGTGTTGATGTGTGTGTGTGTTGATGTGTGTGTGTGTTGATGTGTGTGTGTGTTGATGTGTGTGTGTGTTGATGTGTGTGTGTGTTGATGTGTGTGTGTGTTGATGTGTGTGTGTGTGTGTGTCGCAACCAATGACAACCTGTCTTGTTGTCTTACAGCATGTTGGTGTTCAGTTAGCCTTGTGGTTAAGCGTTTGGACGTTTGGCCCACATAATTGGCTTCACAATCTTCACATTGTATGTTGTAGATGACATTCTTTCGGTAAAATTTGTTCACCTGGTCTTTTGGCTTTGACAGTTGTACTCGTAAGGACGCTTGTGGTTTGTGGGTGCTGTTGATGTTGTACTCACATAATGTGGCTTTTGGTTTCAGAAGCGTGTTGTATCTATACGAAGCGTGTTGTAAAGTACTATGGAAGTGCCACCGTGTGTGGAGGTGTGGTTGGATTGTTGTTGCTGTCGTTGGCTTTCCGGCGACAAGATTTGATAAATGCATTTGGGTAGTGGTTTTCTCACAGTTTTTACTGAAACAGTGTTCGTCGGCATTCGTCGGCGTTCGTCGGTGTTCGTTTTTACCCTACTGCGAGAAAACCACGACCAAAATACATTTATCAAATCTTGTCGTAAATGTATTTGTAATATACATGATATTACCTTTTATAAACAATGGAAGTTGAAGATTTAAGTTGAAAAAAAAAAAAAACTTCTTTCGAAAAAAAAAAACATTTTCTACAAATATACCCTGAGCACATACACACGGGAGAGATACAGTCACGTGAAAAAGTAAGTACGCCCCATGTAAAGTTTTGACTTTTTCAACATATTTCAACATACAGCTATTTCATCTTCATTTCAACAATATTGATGGATAAAGGTGATATAATATAACAAATATCATGAAACATTTACATTTTGTAGTCCATTGTATAATTTAAATAAACATAAATGCAAATTTCGCATGTGGAAAAAGTAAGTACACCCCTGGCTCTAATAGGTGGTATTGCCCCCTTTGGCAGAAAACCTCAAGTAGGCATTTCTTATAACTGTCTACCAGTCTCTGACATTGACTGGGGAAATTTTTGCCCACTCCATGCAGAATTCTTTCAGCTGTGCGATGTTTGAGGGGTTTCTTGCATGCACAGCTCGTTTCAAATCCCCCCACATCTCGATGAGATTTCGATCCGGGCTTTGACTTGGCCATTCCAGAACCCTCCATTTCTTTCTTTTCATCCATTCCTTGGTGGATTTACTGGTATGTTTAGGGTCATTGTCATGTTGCAAGGTCCACCTTCGGTTGAGCTTCAACTTTTTTTGTATACTGAATCGAGGCTCGTGAAAGAGCTAACATTTACTTCACAAACAAATCAAACAAACAAAATATATAAAAAGAGGGAGCGGAAGACAAGATGGGGAGAGAAGGGGAAGCACACAAACACAACATATGAGAGCAGAGAGATGTGTGGGAGGGAGAGGGCTTGAGGGGAGGAGGTGTGGGAAAGGGGGGGTGGGAGAAGTATAAAACACAAGGACACCAAGGACTTCCAGGACAGAAGTTGGTATTTCAAAAAAGTGGAATTGGGGTGAAATTAGCGGGGATAGAAAAGATCAAGGTTTTGGATGGGGGAAGATAAGAGATGGTGGTGAACAGCTGTTTTAAAGACCTGGAGGGTGGAGTGAGATCGAAGAGAGTGAGGGAGTTTGTTCCAGAGGCGGTAGAAAAGATAAATGGAGGAGTGAAGGTGAGCAGAGAACTTTCCGACAGATGGCCTCACATTATCCTCAAGCACCCTCTGGTACAATGAAGAATTCATAGTGGATTATATGATGGTGAGCTGCCCAGGCCCTGATGCAGCAAAGCTGCCCCAAACGATAATATTTCCACCACCATGCTTTACAGTTGGTATCAGGTTCTTGTGGTCAAATGCTGTCTTTGGTTTTCACCAAACATGTCTTCTGGTACTGTGGCCAATTAGCTCTACCTTTGACTCATCTGTCCAGAGCACATTGTTCCAGAAGTGCTGGTCTATGCCTTGGTGTTCATTGGCAAACTTTAATCTTGCCATGATGTTCTTTCTGGACAGCAAAGGTTTCCTCCTGGCACACCTCCCATGTAGATCAAATTTGTGCAGCCTCTTTCTAATGGTAGACTCATGCACTTTGACATCAACAGTGGCAAGAGCTACCTATAGGTCCCGTGATGACATTCTGGGGTTCTTCGAGACTTCTTTCAGCATCTTGCGGTCTGCTCTCGGGCTGAACTTGCTGGGGCGGCCTAGCCTGAACAAGTTGGCAGTTGTTTGGAATCTTCTCCACTTGTAGATGATCTTCCGGACAGTCGAATGATTGATTTCAAATTGTTTGGAGATCTTTTTAAATCCCTTCCCAGACTCGTAGGCATCTATAACCTTCTTTCTGAAGGCCTCAGAGAGCTCTTTTGATCTCGGCATGGTGACGCTGCACACTTCAACAACAAAGAGCAAACCAAACTAAATGTCTGAGGTTTAAATAAGACAGGTTCCTCCAAGATCCTCTCTAACGATGTTCTAATCATTTGCACCTGAGCTGGTGCACCGAATTCTAATTATAGGTATTTGAAGTCATGATAAATGTAGGGGTGTACTTACTTTTTCCACATGCAAAATTTGCATTTATGTTTATTTAAATGACACAATGGACTACAAAATATGAATGTTTCATGATATTTGTTATATTATATCACCTTTATCTCTCAATATTGTTGAAATGAAGATCAAATAGCTGTATGTTGAAATATGTTGAAAAAGTCAAAACTTTACATGGGGTGTACTTACTTTTTCACGTGACTGTATGTGCATAACAGAAGTTCGGTATGATTTCACAAAAGTTTGAGGGAGTATTTCTTTAACAACACAACACAACACCACACACACACACACACACACAACACCACACACACACACACAACACCACACACACACACACAACACCACACACAACACCACACACACACACACAACACCACACACACAACACCACACACACAACACCACACACACAACACCACACACACACACACACACACACACACACACACACACACACACACACACACACACACACACACACACACACACACACACACACACACACACACACACACACACACACACACACACACACACACACACACATCCATTTTTCCGTTCTCCAACCTATAGCTTTGTCTCAAAAACTCAACGTTTCGGCCAGCAACCCAGCGTGCACTGGCCTTTATCAAGAGAAATTCCCTTGTTTACCTCCTCCCAGATATACCTGGGGGAAGGGGTGAGCTTATTCTATCAACCAATCACAAAGCATTGTTGCGAGATCTCGTGACCATTGACCCGTGATCGGATTATTTTGCAAGTGTTTTGTGCGTGTTTGAGCAGTGTATTGTGTTTGTTATCATTGTTTCCTATGTGGGTTATGTCCCACTTTGTCCTTGTCCTCCTCCCAGCATCGGTGTCTCTCTGGTGTATTTATGAATGAGAAGTCCGTATGCCTGTGGTAACACCACGGTCTCCTCTGTCAACGGTGCCCTCGTTTGGCCAGTGTGCCATGCCTCCAGTATTCGCCTCCTGGCACGGTTCGGGGATGCCGCCAGCACATTCACATTGCCCCATAGAGGAACATGTCCATGCTTGGCGATAGCATATCTTTCCGGGTGATTACACTCAAAGGCCTTCTGGTGTTCATTAATGCGCTGGCCTAAGGTTCTTCCGGTCTCGCCTATGTAATCTCCACCACACTTGTGCAGTCATTTTTTACCCTCGCCAGAAGAGAGGGTATTGCACAAATGTATTTGTAATATACGTGATATCACATTTTATAAACAATTGAAGTTTAAAAAAAATATTCCCGAAAAAATTCCCCCCAGAAAAAAAAAATTGGAATTTTTTTTTTTTTGGGGGGGGGGGATTTTTTCGGGAAAGAAAATTTTTTTCAACTTCAATTGTTTATAAAATGTGATATCACGTATAATACAAATACATTTGTGCAAAATAATTGTTTTAATTATGATTGGTTTAAACCATGACAAAACGGCAACTCGGGTACAGTCATTTATCTATACTAGGGCATGCCCGTACTATATCTATATCTAAAATTATATCCCCCCCTCTATTTACATGAAATGGTTTGGTTCATGAAATGTTTTGGTCCATTCGCAACGCCAAAGCGAACGGCGAACGCTTTACATGAAATGGTTTGGTGCATGAAATGTTTTGGTTCATTCGCAACGCCAAAGCGAACGGCGAACGGCTTGCGAGTACAGTGACAATCCCCCCGGGGTTTTAATTAGTTTTAAAACATAGTTTAACGCCAACATAGCGCCAACATAGTTTGCAAACGTGAAATAAATGAATACGCTCTCAAATGTGCCATCCGAGGCAGAGTGTGTCCGCCACGTTCGGCACACGCGATAGTTCGCTGCTCTCTGATTGGTTGAATCGTTTTTTGGACATAGCTCGGTAAGTAATTGTCCGATTAATATGAAACCTTGAAAAGGCACATCCTCGGGTCCCCAGCAATATACCTGGCAAGTTAAAAGTATATCGGACCCGTGGTTGTCGAGAAACAGCGGTCACAGACAAACAAACGTACAAACGTACAAACGTACAAACGTACAAACAAACACACAGAGATTACTGGAATTATAGATAGATATCTCCACATCTGGGCAGTGTCTGTGGTGTCACTTAACAACTCCATCAAACTTTTGTTTCCGTGGTTGTGAAGTGTTTTTAATAACGTCGTGGTGGTTTGGAATGATGTGGTGGTGAGGTATTTTGAATTATGTGGTGGTGAGGTGTTTTTAAATCACATGGTGGTGAGGTGTTTTGAACTATGTGGTGGTGAGGTGTTTTGAATTACGTGGTGGTGAGGTATTTATAATTATGTGGTGGTGAGGTGTTTTAATTATGTGGTGGTGAGGTGTTTTAATTATGTGGTGGTGAGATGTTTTGAATTACGTGGTGGTGAGGTGTTTTGAATTACATGGTGGTGAGGTGTTTTGAATTACTTGGTGGTGAGGTGTTTTTAATTTCGTGACTGAGGTGTTTTTATTATGTGTTTTATGGCTGTGAGGTGTTTTTAATTTCGTGGTGGTGAGGTGTTTTTATTACGTGGTGGTGAGGTGTTTTTAATTTCGAGGTGGTGAGGTGTTTTTATTACGTGTTTTATGGCTGTGAGGTGTTTTAAATTACTTGGTGGTGAGGTGTTTTTATTACGTGGTGGTGAGGTGTTTTTATTACGTGGTGGTGAGGTGTTTTTAATTTCGAGGTGGTGAGGTGTTTTTATTACGTGTTTTATGGCTGTGAGGTGTTTTAAATTACTTGGTGGTGAGGTGTTTTTATTATGTGTTTTATGGCTGTGAGGTGTTTTTAATTTCGCGGTGGTGAGGTGTTTTTAATTTCGAGGTGGTGAGGTGTTTTTATTACGTGTTTTATGGCTGTGAGGTGTTTTGAATTACTTGGTGGTGAGGTGTTTTGAATTACGTGGTGGTGAGGTGTTTTGAATTACGTGGTGGTGAGGTGTTTTGAATTACGTGGTGGTGAGGTGTAATCGTCCCAAACTTCCAGTCTGCACCTACCACTCCCCTATGTATGTGCTGAGGGGTTCTTTCTTGAAAAAAAAACATTCAACCTCAATCTTCAACCTAAATTGCCTATAAAAATGTATTATCACAAACACAACAAATACATTTGTGGAAAAAAAATTGTTTGTATTATGATTGGTGAAAATCATGACAACACAGCAACTCAGGTACAGTCATTATCCTCGGCTAGAATAAGCCCGTTCCTCAGTAACGACACATTCTGGGATAACCTCGTGTTGGAGGAATCATTAAACGTATGGGGAAATTGGGGATATGTTCCAGGCTCCCCAAAAATTTGACCCTAAAACAGCCTTTCTTGCTTTTGTTTTACATGTTTCTTTGTATGGAATGGTGCAGCATTATTAAATATACAGTGCATTAAAATAAGTGTTAGTATCATAATAGCCGGCGAAGCCGGTGTTGTCAATGAACGCGTACGTATTATGTTGAAAAGCCAGATTTTTCTGGATCCTATGAGAATTTCGAAGCTTTGACGCACCAAATCGCTCCATGAAGGCCGCCATCTTGCGGATGCAGAAGTATGCATAAACAATAATAATTGCGAAAAAGTTCAATAAGAGTTTGTTTCACCCGTCGTTTTATGATTCACAATCTTCTGCACCTCTATTTTGTAATTAAAATAACCCAGATTTTTCTGGATCCTTTGAGAATTTCGAATCTTTGACGCACCAAATCGCTCGATGGAGGCCGCCATCTTGCGGATGCGGAAGTATGGATAAACAATAATTGCGAAAAAGTTCAATCGAGGCTTTGGCTTCGTCGGCTCATTGCGGCTTTGCAGTAGGGTCATATTATTACTGTATTATTGCAAAATAACTCACCTTATTGTGAGGTGGTCGTTGGAGGTTTGGGTGATGACGATCGACGATGGGAGCCATCATGATCGACGTGAGCTCACTTGTGATGGCGGCAGATTTGGAGATGGTGACAGGTGGCAACTCGTGCCGCGCATGTATATAAATTAAATAGTAATTAAGCAAGGTAATAAAGAAAAAGAATAAAATCTTTGGGGAAACGCCGGCCGTTTTTGTCGCAATTAATCCAGAATATAAAATCGAACTGGGAGCGATGACGGCAGGTGGCGACTCGTATTATCGTATGTATAAATTAAATATTAATTAACCCTTGTCCACACAAGGGGGGTCTTTTTTAGCCTTGTATTCAGCCTAAGAACACCTGCCTTGTGAGTTGTGTGTACAAGGGTTAAGTAAAGTACAGTACAGTAACAAGGAATAAGAATAATATAAATCTTTGGGAAAACACCAGCCACGATAGCGTAAATGCGAAACACCCTCACGTTGGGGAGGTTTTGAATTATTTAATTCAGCACGTAAATTGGAAACCGCGTTCGAGGAAGCTGCTTTGGAGGAAGTTTTACTGTACATATATATACTTTCTGAAGGCACTGTACGTGCTGGGAGTACCCAGGGTCAGACATTCTCTGCATGTATGTTTGCGTAGGTCAGAAAATCATAGAAAAAATAAAATGAATGGGACAATCTCCACCAAATGTTGCATCTACCCAGTGGATACCCAGGTTCAGCTTATGGGCACACATGAAGAACACACCACGTCTGAATTTTTTTTTTTTTAAACAACATCAGGCTGTCCGACAACATGAAACTGAGGAGAAACTACTGATCTCACATAAGGAAATGAGGCCATTTGGCCAAACATTGTTGCAGTGCACTCCCGGGTTAATTTTTGCTCCAGCTTTAAACACCATTATTGGTGGTGGTTTACGAAAGCTTAAATAACCCTATCTGGATAGGGTGACTCAACTTGTGTGTGTATATACAGAATAATTATTTTATGTATAAGTACACATTGGAATAATGATAATGTTGACATAGCAGTCATAGAAGGTCAAAATAGCATGGTGACTGAATTGTATGCATGATAAAAATCCAATTTTACATTAGAAAGGTGGCAATTGCGAGGGGATCTGAAAGAGATGTTGAAGATAATAAAGGGTAAAGATAGAATAAGTGCTGAATAATTTTTCAGCAGAATGGACACTGACGAGACCAGGGGGGTGGGGGCACAGTTTAAGAGTAAATAAGAGGAGAGTTATGATGGTAGTAAGGCAGGAATCTTTCACTTAGAGAGTGGTGAATGCATATAACGGTCTCCCTGCAAGGGTAGTGATGGTAGTCTGCACATACAAGAAAATTTATTTGGATCAGTATGTGGAAGTAGTTGGGATGGGGGAGTACTTAGATGATGGCATGACTGCACAGGCTCGATGGGCCTAATGGCCTCCTGCATTGAAGTTCTTTGTATTTTGTTGTTGTTATCTAATTCTGCTCACATTCTCCCCATTCATCGAGTATAATGGAATTATAGACCAATTTCTATTGAAGCATCACGTTCACTCCACTGCTCAACCAAGATTCAACATTTATAAGTTGGATAAGATATCAACCTAAAGGTAGGCTCTTTCAAAAAAAGGCCAAGGTTTAGGTCCTTTAACTTTCACAATGCAAGGAGGGCGATTTTCTTAATGATGCAGTGTCCCTCCTGCCAACACACCAGACATCAATCAATAGAGGCAGATGTCATTCCGTGGTGAATCTAATTCAAAACTGAGATATTAGACACTATGAACTGAGATATTATGCAACCTTGGTAATTGGTATAAATGAAAGAATCTTTATCATAATGAGTTAGCCTTGTGAGCGTTCCCATAAATATAAATATACTAGCAAAAGTACCTGCCATTGCCGGGTAACTACGAGTCGCTTCCTGATGGGAATATGAATGAGGAGGGAGGAGAGGAGGGAGGGAAAGGGGAGGAGGAAAAGAGAGGGAAGGGGGGGTAGGGAGGGGAGAGGGGAAGGAAGGGCAGGGAGGAAAGGGGAAGGGGTGAGGAGAGGGGGAAGGGAAAGGGGTAGGGGAAGGGAAAGGAGGAGGGGAAGGGGGAGGAAAAAGGGCAAGAGGTAGGGGAGGAGGAGGGGGAGTGAGGTAGGGAAATGGTGAGGAGAAGGGAAGGGAGGGGGAAGGAAAGGGAGGGGAGTGGATTGGGAGGGGGAGAGACAGGAGGGAGGGTGGAGGGAAGAGTGAGAAAGGAGAGAGGAGAGAAGAAGGGAGGTGGAGGTGGAAAGGGGGAGAGAGGAGGAAGAGGGGGAGAGAGGAGGAAGGGGGGGGGGAGGAGCAGGGAGGAGAGAGAGAAGGGAAGGAGGGTGGAGAGAGGAAGCAGGGGGAGAGTGACTATATCACACAAAAATGTTAGTCAATGAAAAAATTGGTGATTAAAAACAAAAAGGCAGCTCTGTCTACTGCAACGCCATGGCTTGCAAAAGCAGCCTGAATAGCGTTCACCAAGTGGTCGTTAATCATATTCAAAAATATCTGCAATCTGGGTCCATCATCCAGAGGGAATTTCAAATACAGATTGAGGTGCAGTGGAGTATTGCAGTGCAGTGGAGCTGGGTAATGAACGTAGAGAGCAGCAACGAAGGCTGGAAAGGGTGGAAATGCGAATGGTTCGGTGGATGTGAGGAGTATCGTTGAGAGAGAGAGGAAGACAAATGATGAATTGTGAAAGATGATGGGAATAGAGCCTGTGATGGATGCTGTGAAGAGAAACAATTTGAGCTGGTTTGGTCATGTTTTGAGGAAGGATGAAAGTGACTGGTTGAGAAGAGCGATGGAAATGAATGTAGACGGAAGTAGAGGACGGGGAAGACCGAGAAAGACTTGGCTAAAGATGGTCGAAGACGAAATGCGGGCAAGGGGGTTAACAAGGGGAGATGCAGAAAATAGGGCAAAATGGAGAAGATTGTCATGGGGACCGCAAGGCTAACCCCCGCTCTAGCAGGGAAAATGGCCTTAAAATGCCTATTTTAAAAGCCAACAATTCTACATCTCTATTGTACACAATGGTGCATTATTTTAAAATGATACCGTTTGATGTTTAATATTCACAACTGAGTTCAAGCAGACGGAACAGCTGGACGAACATCCCTCCAAAGCATTTTTATATGATCCCACTGTGAAAGACCAGCATTATAATTTCCCTTTTTCTGACGCAAGACAAACTTACGAGTAGACTCGATACCACAAAGATGAGCGTGATACTACTGAGTAAGCAAATGAATATTATTATAACATTAATAATACAATTATTCACGTACACACAAGTCCCGCCACGTCTATAGAGACCCAAAAATGTGCTACTTTATAGCTTTTCCAGATGGACGCCGCACCTCAAATCATGACATGTTTAGTGTGATCATTGAGTCAGCTGCCCCTGTTCTGTAACGATGTTGGTATGCACGAGAGCCATGTCGTTATTATTGCTGTGGGAGGTCAGGCCTCCATGCGGCTTCTCTCTCTCTCCTTTGGGGTTCTTCCTCAAGCTATGTCTCCAAAGCAATTGGAGAAGAGAAGAGAACACATTACAAAGCTGTTCTTGACACTGACAAATGCTTGCATACCAAAAATCTCATCACAGGATATGAGGATATGCAGGAATGCCAATCCTTCAGGGGGAGATGCATGTTTCAAATATGTCCTTGTCATGCAAACAGAGCACAAACATATGTGGGATTAAGAAAAAGTGCTCTACTAAGGGTCTTGTATCCCACAGTCTCTTCACTCCTGATATGGCAAAATGTATCCGAAACAGATGTGCTATTCACTGAAATGAGCGGTGAAGAACATTCTTAGTTACTCATTGTGGTTCAACGAAGTATCCGTATGAGGGACCTGTGAGATCATGTCCGCAGAACTCTGAGCATCCACCAACAGCTCGAGTACTACAGTAATTTGAGCCACACCTTGGAAAGACAGAGAAAGCTCGTGTGGAAAAGAGAGCGAAGGGATTTGGATGGCAAAATATTCTATATTGCTTGGAGGAAAAAGATGGCAATATAAGTTGACCTTTGACCTTCTACAGCAGGCCAGATACTGTGGTAACATCCCTATAGGTCTGTGGACTTGGACATTCAAACCCCGAGATGTTGTATAAAAGCATGGAGAGCAGGACGAGATGCATGGTTTGTGAACCAAGGTTGGATTTCATGCCAGCCACGGGGTTTGCGTAGGGGCATCCTGCAAAGAGGGGGCAGCTTGAGTGTCGAGGCTCATGTCTGAGGAATGCAGGGATGCAGATCTGCATCGCACCTGTCATAACTAGCAGTCGAGGCCACCTTCTCGCAATCATTCTCTTTTAAGGGCACGCACGTACAGATTGTCGCACATAGAAACAAACAGTCGAGAGCGCAAGTCCAAGGACACAGAGAGAAGGACAAAAATTCATTATTCGGAGCTTCATGCTGTGCTTACCTGTGCATGGAGTGGGCAAGAGGAGCCTGATGGGACGTATCGCAGAAACTATGGTACCACATGCAATCTTTACACTGATCATTTCATTAACTCTACGGTTTTGGAGCATGCCAGGAAAATTTCACAAGCATAAAAGCATTAAGATACGTGCATAATACGATTGAAATAAAAAATTATGCTGTGTTGAGAGAACAAGACTGAAATGGATCCAAGAACACCGAACCAAGATTGTTGTTCTTTGCTTCATCTGGTTCCGTGTGCAGGTACTATATTAATATTCACAGGTGCATGTCATATCGCACCCTAATAGTCACCCTAAAGCTTGCTGCTGCAAATGGTGATGCAGTCCCACAATGCACCGGCTCGTACTCTGTAAAATAGTCGTTTGAGTTGGATCGAATTTTACCAATTTGTGTCCGGAAAACGACCTCCAGTTGTACATCACATCACATGACCAGTTACCTGCCACTTTGATTACTCATCAATCCTTTTGAGAGATGATCGCGTCCTTTCCAACGTGAAAGAGATTCTGTCACTCTTGTAAATGATAGACATGTCACGACAAAGGGTGTTACATTGGACCCTCAATGAGCTATCGTGCACAAACCGCACTATTGGCACCAGAAAGTAGCACAGCCTCTGGAAAACATTTCCACAGAAGGGAAAAGCAAGGACGAGAAGAGTTGAGGTTTGCAGCTATCCTGGATTTAGGGAGTTTAACCAGGAAGGGGCTTAATGGAAGAACTCGTGCATCATGGAGTTGCTGTGGAGGGTTGTAGGGTTTCGATAGAGTAGAAAGCTAGACCGAAGGAGAGATGGTCCAAAAAAAAACAAAAAAAAAACAAACAGAGACCGCAGACCTGTCTGTGATGTGAAAGCAGCAGCCTCATTCTTCGGCCTTGGAGGTAAATCAATATGAATTGTTGGCTTAAAATAAAATCAAACTAGAACGTCACAGTGGAGAGCATCAACCTCCTCCTGGTTGACCATATCACTCAATGGTTAAGAATCGCTTAAAAAATTATACTAGATGGATCCGGATCCGGATCTTCACCGAAATTGAATCGGTTCTTCCTTGTCACACACACAACCAGTCCACCAGGTTTCGTCCAAATCCGTCCACACCTTTTTGAGATATCCTGCTATGTATCGTTTTTGGCCCTATCTCCCAATGGCGAAGAATCACTTATAAAATTAAATAATTCTCATATCCGAATCCATATTCAGATCTTCACCAAAATCGAATCGAATCGTCCTTGTAAGACACCCATCCGGTCGACCAAGTTTCGTCCAAATCCGTCCACAACTTTTTGAGATATCGTGCTATGTATCGTTTTTGGCCCCATCTCCCAATGGTGAAGAATGACTTAAAAATTTATATTAGCCGAATCCGAATCCGGATCTTCACCAATATCTAATCATTTCGTCCTTGTCAGATACACTACATCTCTGCCAAATTTCGTCCGAATCCGTCCACAACCATTCGAGATATTTTGTTCACAAACGGACAGACAAACAGACAGACAGACAGGGGTGAAAACATAACCTCCATCCACCTTTGGTGGCGGAGGTAATAACGAACCTTCTGCATTAAAGGGCCAAAAAATCCCCGACTTCGTGATAAAAAAAAAAAATTCCTTCTCCAACAACAGGTTTGTGGTGAGCCAACGATAACATAATAAAATCGCAACAGGTATATAATGTTTCCATTATTTGATTTATAAAAACGTAATATGTAAACATTGCTGCCAGAATTAGAAACTTTGCAAGAAACAATTTGGCATATATATTTACCCTGCGAAAGCGAAATGCTGGGTTAACCATTCGGGTGCGTACGTACGTGCGTGTCTGCGTTTTAAAAATTCATTTTATCGGAAACCGTTGGTCCGATTGACATTAAATTTTCACCATAGGAGGGCCTCCTCCTGTATAATATTTTAGTGTATATTATGACGTCACAGGTCACGTGGTACGGGCGACCTGCGCCTGCGTTTTGGAAAAACCAAAAAATTTGCACCTCTATATCTCAAAAACCGCTGCACAGAAATAATTGAGACAGGTCTCATTGCAAATAACTCTCCATGCCGAATAACATATGTGAATGATGACGTCGTAGGTGCCGCCGTTATGACGTCATTATTTGACAAGTAAAAAACTTTATCCGGTCAGGATGAAATTTATTTTGCATCTTCTCGGTATAAATTGATGCAGAAATACAATTATAATGACGTCGTAGGTCACATGGTTCGGCCGCCATAATGTTTTGAGTGAAAAGCCTGAAAAACCACTAAAATCCAATTTTCTCCAAAACGACTAAACAGATGGAGGCCAATCTTTGCAGGCAGAATCGCATACCCATGACGAACAAAAAAGTCAGTGAGCATGACGTCATGCGTCACATGGTTTCGGAGTTTTGACGTTTTTAGGCATACACTTTTAAACCCGAGCTCTTCCTCATTTTTGATCTTATTGAGGGGAAACTTCACAGATGTGTTCAGCATATCAGTCTACTAAAATGTCCTTTTGGAATTTGCGATAGGTGACGTGGTTTGGCAGATATGAATTAATTAAACGAGAATATTTAAAAATGTATAACCCTTGAACCGCTTCATTGATCGACGTGAAACTTTATATTATAGTAAAGGTAATGAAGTGTAACAAGTGTGCAAAATTTCAACATGATTGGATTTGCGGTCTGGAAGCTAGAAGTTGTTATTGCGTGAAGAAGATGAGTCCTCTGGAGTGGGCATGGAATTAATTATCACACTGCACATGACGAGCAGGCAAAGTACGGAGCGACCTCACAGGGTCATTTTGACCTCAAATAAAATTCAGATTTCAGATTTGTCAATCGCTGATGTATATTAACACATGACCAAAACAGATTTGGCGAATTTCCGACGATTTTTGACGAAAATATAACATTTGTGTCTGCATTTCAGTAAAGTAAAGTGTGTGCCGTGTCAGCATTTTAAAAATGGAAACGTGGCTCATTGTAAAGAACTCCATATGGGGAATAGGTGATGTTAATGATGACGTCATTGGTGCTATAATTATGACGTCATAAGTCGACAGGGACAAGGCCTAGTCTGATCAGTTTGAAATTTATTGAGCCTGATCTATGCATCAATTATTTAGAGAATATAAATTTATGATGTCATCGCTCACGTGGTCTGGCAGCTATATTGGATCAAAAAAAAAGAAACGTTCAAAAATAGAAGAGTTGTCTCACACCAAGTTGACTGCGCAGGGTAAGTATTCTATGAATACCATCTAGTTTATTACAGTTTTCAAGAACAAATACTAGATTTGTACAAGGTGATAATTACTATAACTATCGGTCAGTTATAGTAATTATCAGTCGGTCAGTTATAGTAATTCAGTTATAATAATTCCGGTCAGTTATAATATCAGTAAGTTATAATAATTAGTTATAGTAATTAGTTATAGTTATAGTAAGCTCTCATCTGAGCACTTTAGACATTATGCGCAGACCCTCAGCTTAAGCCATGGTCCCATAGAGCCTGCGTTGGTATACGATGGTCTACGATGGTAGGATCGTGGAGCATCGTGGAGCGTTGTGGAGCCCATCCTGCATCGACGTACGATTTTGTGGCCATCGTAGGTTGGAAAATCATCTTTTGAAATGTTCAAAAGATGTTCTACGATGGTCAACGTCGTAGACCATCGTACGACCATCGTACGACCGTCGTACGACCACTTGAGACAATCGTACGACCACGTAGATAACTTTCACCTGTCCACAAGTAAATGCCAGACACGTACGATATCGTACGACATCGTATGACGTCGTACGATATCGTATGACAACGTACGACAATCCTGCGAGGACGCAGGATCATCCAGCGTCCTCGTGCGTCCTCGTAGCTACTTTGGGGGTAGCTACTTTGGGGGTATATAAACCCCTTGTCATTCAGCAGCCGCTCCTTCATCTCAGTCTGCTTGAAATCCTTTCTGGTTTTATCCCAAAAGGCTGGGTGTTCCGAAAACCACTCTGCCAGCTCGGTCTCCTGTTCCTCCGTCAAAAGGTCTGACACGGATGTTGTCTTCATAGGCCTGCTCTTGGTCTTCCTTTTCTTGGCTGGGCCGGCCGCTATTATTATCTCCTCATCACCGCCATCACCGTCACTGTGCTCGTCACTCTGGTCAGGGTCTCCCCGGTGGTCTCCCTCCTCCTCTGCCTCTCCCTGCTGAATCAGGTCTTGTTCTTCTGGGTCTTCCTCCACAACAGGTGCCGGCTGCCTCCCCTTGTCCTTGCCCTTGCCCTTGCCACATTTTGGAGCCATCTTCTTTTATCTTCAAATAGTTGTGTACTGAACTGAAAGTGGAATTGAACTGAATTATATACCATCCTGTGATGACTCACGACGTCGTACGACCACGTGAGACAATCGTCGGCCTATCACGAGATGTTCGCGCGACGTCGTACGATGTCATACGACGTCATACGACTTTATCGAGATATATTGGAAGCTATATCATACGATAACGCACGTCATCGTACGATGGTCGTACGACGACATGCGTCGTCGTATGATTGCAATAGCATAATATTTTATTGTCTACCCATCGTGGGCCATCGTAGCCCATCGTAGCCCATCGTATACCAACGCAGGCTCTATGGGACCGTAGCTTTAAGAGTGGCTGTAAAATAGTTTCAGAATGGGAGTAACATACCGACATTCGCGGGGAATATTCAAGCCCGCGAGTAGCTGAGTATCGCAAATTGTGAATCCCTGAATGTCAGGGTTTTATGGTACTCACAATAGCCGCGGACATTCCAACATTTCTTGTTCATATTTTTCAACACAAAAATTAATGTAGTCGATAATAAAAATAAATGCAAATGGATTTTTTGTCACGGAGTACTGTGGTACTCCATATTGAGGAATGGCACGGAAAGAAAATACCCGCTCCATCAAATGTGTACAAAATGATACGCAGAAAAGCTACAATAGAGTGAAGTCATTTAAGCCTATAAATCTATAACTTTATTCTCGAGTGTTTGTATAACTACCAAGACTGATAAATACACCAGAATACATTGGTAAAGTAGCAAATTGGGAGGTCGCTAAATCGCCAAATTGTACTTCGTCTTTATTTATTTCTTCGGCCATCCCAGCTGAATAATGGCTGGAACGATTCCAATGATTCAAATGCGATGGAGCGACGTTGTCTCTGGGGTATTGCTCTCATACCACAACAACCAAAAAATGATAAAACGTTTGATGAAACAATAAGAAAACACAATACGACACCACAAACCGTTGCATGCCATTTACGCATTGATAAAGTGGGAAACTGCCGTGATAGAGTCTGCGGTAACATCTGCTGTAAAGTCTGCGGTAAGTCCGCCATGGTAACTGTGGTATGTGTGATTTACGAAGGAAATGGGCCAATAATAAGCAGAACTATTAAGCGAAGCCAGTACATGTGACTCTTGAGCTAGGTTCCTTAAGGCTTCTCTATCTGGCCGGAGCGGGCGCACACATTTTCCGCTCTCAATCCAACAACAAATATAATACAGTACAAAATTACACCAACCCACACAACAAATCAACAACCCCCTCCCACATAGACAGCTTCATATAATTGTTACTATTGCCACACAGTCACCTACGCCAAAAATGTCAAAAAATATGGCGTTATGGCAATCCGTAAAAGGATTACGGTGTTGTATTAAGGTGTCATTCCGATCTTGTTTGGTTGAAGGTTATGTTTTCACCCCTGTCTGTCTGTCTGTTTGTTTGTGAACAAAATATCTCAAAAAGTTGTGGACGGATTCGGACGAAATTTGGCAAAGATGTAGTGTATGTGACAAGGACGAAATGATTCGATTTTGGTGAAGATCCGGATTCGGATCCGGCTACTGGAATTATTTAAGTGATTCTTCACCATTGGGAGATGGGGCCAAAAACTACACCGTACATAGCAGGATATCTCATAAAGTTGTGGACGGATTTGGACAAAACTTGGTGGAGATGTGTGTGTGACAAGGACTAATCGATTCAATTTTGGTGAAGATCTGAATATGGATTCGGATACGAGGATTATTTAATTTTTTTAGTGATTCTTCACCATTGAGTGATAGGGCCAAAAACGATACATAGCAGAATATATCAAAAAGTTGTGGACAGATTCGGACGAAACTTGGTGGAGATGTGTGTGTGTGTGTGTGTGTGTGTGAGACAGAGAGAGACAGAGAGAGAGAGAGGGAGAGAGAGAGAGAGAGAGAGAGAGAGAGAGAGAGAGAGACAAGGACTAATCGATTCGATTTTGGTGAAGATGTGAATCGGGATTCGGATACGATAATTATTTAATTTCTAAGTGATTCTTCACGATTCAGTGATCGGGCTGAAAGCGATATACAACACAATATTGAAAAAAGTTTTGGACGAGTTATATCTAAACTTGATGGATGAGTTGGGTAGGTGACAAGAACAAGCCGATTAGATTTTGGTTCAGGTCCGAATCCAGATCCGGCCGATCAGTGGGATTCAAAACGTAAACTCTTCAGCCTGGTGTAGGTATGCGCTCTACCGAGTACCATTCTAGTAACCCTCGCCAGGGGAGACGGTATTGCATTTGAGCCCGTTTGTTACTTGGTAAAATGTTGTTGTTTTTCCAAGTACGTATGTTGATCACTCCGGTTTGTGTGTTTGTCTGTCCGCTCACTTATACTTGCCTACAGGTCACAATTTTAAACCGATCTTCACAAAACTTTACCAAATGGTAGTGTTCGTGGTCCAACAAAATCCTATTTATTTTTGGGGTCAAAAGATCAAAAGGTCAACATAGGCCAAAGGTCAACCACTTTTTTTTTAATTTCTAAAATCCTCAATTTTCATCCGATTGACTTGAAATTTGAAGAGGATTTACATATTGGCTAACTGAATTTAACCACCAACTATTTTTGAGATTAGCTTAAGCCAAAAGGTCAACATAGGCCAAAGGTCAACCACTTTTTTCAAATTTTTAAAATCCTCAATTTTCATCCGATTCACTTGAAATTTGAATGGGATTTACATATCAGCAAACTGAATTCAACCACCAACTATTTTTGAGATCACCCTAGGCCAAAAGAGAAACATAGGCCAATAGTCAACAACAATTTCAAATTTCCTCAATTTTCATACGATTCACTTGAAATTTGAATGGGATATACACATCAGTTAACTGAATTCAACCACAACTATTTTTGAGATCAGCATAGGCCAAAAGGTCAACATAGGCAAAAGGGCAACAATAATTTCGAATTTCTAAAATCCTCAATTTTCATCCGATTCACTTGAAATTTGAATGGGATTTTCATATCAGCTCACTAAATTCAACCACCAACTATTTTTTGGGATCACCATAGGTCAAATGTCAAGAACAATTTCAAATTTCTAAAATCCTCAATTTTCATTCGATTCACTTGAAATTTGAATGGGATTTACATATCAGTTAACTGAATTCAACCAACAACTATTTTTGAGATCAGCATAGGCCAAAAGGTCATAATAGGCAAAAGGTCAACCACCTTTTTCAAATTTCTAAATTCCTCAATTTTCATCCGATTGACTTGAAATTTGAATTGGATTTGCATGTCAGGTCACCGAATTCAATCACTAATTATTTTTGAGGTCGAAAGGATGCTCTCCTGAGTGCCATTCTACTTTGTTCTCTTTTGCCAAGTGTCACTCTATGAGTGATTTTTCATTTGTCTGTCTGTCTGTTTGTCCACACAGAATAAATATGATTTTCTCTGCAACAGATGGTCCAATTCACAGGAAATTTTCACCATAGCTGCAACTCCACCTGTATAATTTTCTAATGATAATTATGACGTCATAGGTCACGTGGTATGGGCGCCATATTGGGAAAAAAATGTTGCACCTCTATATCTCTGAAAGTGCTGCATAGAAAAAATTGAGAAATGGCTCATTGTAAAGAACTCTCCATGCGGAATAAAATAAGTTCACAATGATGTCATAGGTGCCTCCATTATGACATCATAATTCGACAAGTATAAAACTTAATCCGATCAAGATGAAATTTGCTGAGCATCATCGAGGGATAAATTGGTGGAGAAAAAAAAAAGATAACGTCATCAGTCACGTGGTGCGGCCGCCATATTTGTTTTCACACAAAAACCTTAAAAACCACTGAAAAAACATCCTGGCGAGGGTCTGCATTCTCCAATTCCTCTTTCTAGTTTTAAATGCTTTTCTGACTTGTTAATTTTATAGATGCCTTGTTATACTTTTTGGCATGTTCTACAATTGAGAGTATCTTGTTGGTAACTTTTTGAAGGCTACACGTGTCGCAGAACTTCTGCTCAGTACACTTTATTTATTTCATGAGAACCTTCCCATAAAGTTGTGAATAAATTATGCAATGCTTTTTGCTTTGCATCCTTGGAACGATAAATATAGCATTGGTGAACATTTGAAGGCGCATGCGTGGGAGGAGAAAATGAGAAAGCGGTTGATTGAACTGAAGCGCTGAAAGGCAGTGGAGGTGTGAATGGGTCTTGACAGAAGCGTGTGCGGCTCAGGGTAGGGTTGACAGTCCCGAGGATGAATAATTGTGAGATAGCCAAGCACCGAGCTATTATAAGGAATGCAAAGCTGAGCCACAGGATGGTAACACCTGCCGAGACTGAAGTATCACTGTGGTATTAAAGTTTAAATGATCTTTTGAGGTATGGTTCAATTAGAGAGATTATCTCTTCTATAGCAAGTTTGATAAGTAACATGGAACAGATAGAATTCTTGTTTCTCATGCAAATAATTCCCTCGCAGTTTTCATTAAAACACACAGCGATACGATCACGGAGAAACAATAATCAGTCCTTTTAACCTGGTCAAAGTCAAGAAAGTTTAAATAAATCACTTGGCCTTGTACAGAACAAAGCTAACCATTTATCTTCACAAACTATTGAAGACATTGCTACCAATGATCAAAAAGCATCTCACTTTGCCTGTTTGGAACCAATAAAGTCAGGGCATAGAAATAAAGCGTGCACACGCACCAGTACGCATGCCCGTATGCACACACATCTCGCTTTTTAACATGCACACGCGCACGCACACACACACACACACCTGACAATTCTAGAATTATATTTACTAATTATACAGCATCAGCTATTCCGAAAATATAATACAAGTGAGAAAAAACATTTTATGAAAAGGAAAAAACATGTAGGGATGTAATCCCCCCCCCGCCCCCCCCAAAAAAAAAACAAGGTAGGAAGGTATAACAAGGAAGGAATGGCACCACAATACAACACCACAATCAAAGGGAGGTGCAAAACGGCCCTCCCTTTATATAAGAGATCGTTTCTCTGCATGCAGCTTTTACATGGGGACTCAAAATACGTTTCTCGGCTTCTACTGGACGAAATCAGCTGCAAATTTCAGAAGTAGATGCTTTGAACATTGAGGTGACATGTTCCAAATTTCAGCAAAGTCTGTCTACATTCTTGAGTTTATTTAGAAAACCCTCGAGATCACGTTGGTGTCGGTCCGTCCATCCGTTTGTCCGTCCGTCTGTCCGTCCATCCATCCGTCTGCCCAAACTGTGTTGGTGCTCATATCTCAAGGGCTATACATTGAAACTCGCTGAAACGTGGAATATTCATCGGCCAATAGATCTAGTTAATGGCTTTCTAAACAAATTCCACCGAAGTGCTATAGTTTTTGCTTTAAAAATGAATATATATAAATATAAATATACATCAATATATATGTAAAAATATATACATACTTTATAACTCTTCAAAATGTTATTACCCAAATCTTATGTGCTGGTTTAATGCCCTAATGGATAAGGGGAGTGTAGTTTCGAGTCCCATCTGGGTTGAATAATTTTTTTCTTCTTACTTTTTGAAGTATTTTATATCGTCTTGAATAATCAAAGGGAGGTGCAAAGTACCCTTCCCTTTATATGGGATCGTTTCTCTGTGTGTAACTTTATCATGGGGACTGAAAATTAGTTTGTCGGCTTTGACTGGTATATTGTATCTACAGACTTGGCATTTAATATGGAATATTTTTTTTTCTTGACTTGGGTTTCCTTTCTGAACTCAGAATATCAATCTGGTGAGTTCTCTTACGCTTCGGTGATTTCTTTGTTAAAAGAACCATGTCACTGATTGTCTGTCGCAGCAAGAAGTCAATAACAGGATTATATCAATCACAGGTGGCGTGACAAAATGTACGGACTGGTAAATTTGACGATTGGCTTCACAATCGGGTATATAAGGGTTGTTGCGTTCTGTATTAGTGGGAAACAACTGCTGCACGTCTACAAAAGTTATTGCCGCTTCCTCTGGAGATGGTCCGTCAACTTGACAATGCTGTTTGTCATGGAGTGGTGGCTTTACAAAATTCTGGCATGAAACAGTGTGCTATTGCTCGGCAGTATGGCATCACTCAAGGTCAGGTGTCAAAGATCCCGAAACGAAATGCTCAGAGGGGTGTCCCTCCTCCAATATCGAGGCCAGGACGTCGCCACAGAACCACAAGGAGGGATGATCGCCAGCTGCACTGGTTAGTCCGCAATGGCCATACAAAGTCAGCTAATCGGCTTAGGGCTGAGTGGCAGCAACTGACAAATGTGCCTGTATCCAGAAGGCTACTCAACCAATGACTGGTTCAAGCAGGCTATCGTGCCAAGCGTCCCCTGAGAAAGCCACGCCTGACAAGACAACACCGCCAGCTCTGATTGCAGTGGGCCAGAGAGCACCGTCAATGGCAGCCAGGACACTGGAATCATGTGATCTTCAGTGACGAGTCTTGATTTCTGGTCTTTCATCAAGATGGCCATGTCCGAGTGTGCAGACAAGTGCATGAAGCCTACAACGAAGATTGTATAGTGCCAAGAGTCCAAGCTGGAGGTAGTGGGGTGACCGTTTGGTCTGCTTTTCATGCAGGGGGCAAAACTGACCTGGTTGTTCTGAATGGAAACCTGAACCAGTTCAAGTACAGGGCCATTCTGGAAGAAACATTGCTTCCATTTGCTCGTGTAGCCTTTCGAGGAAACTTTGTCTTCCAAGATGACAATGCATGGCCTCATCGTGCTCGCATGATCCAACACTTTCTTGCTGACCGTGGTGTAGAGCATATGGAGTGGCCTGCCATGTCCCCGGATATGAATCCGATAGAGAACTTGTGGGCAGAATTAACGCGTCAAATCGACCACTTAGACCAGCAGCCGACCTCTGTGCGTGAATTTCAGCAGGCTATTGTCACTGCATGGCAAGCGATTCCTGTCCAAACCTTGGCAAAGCTCGTGAACAGCATGCCTCAACGTGTAGGTGCTCTCCTGGATGCTCGTGGGGGTTACACGACGTACTGAACTGTAATTTTACTGTCCGTAATCCCAGTTGTAATTTAACTTTTGTTTTTGTTAAAAAAAAATTTGGCTAATGTGCAAAATAAAGAAATACTTCTGGAAAACGTACAGAAGTTGATAATACAGTACTGTCCGTGAATTGAGTTCAATATCAGTTTACATCACTTTCAAGGATCAATTTATTTGCTTCGAAATGTCAAATGTGGTTTTTGTTTCTTTTAAAGGTCACATTAACAAAATCGAGAATAATTTCAACATAATTCCAATGAACTTTTGGTTCTAAGTCAACTTGAAAAGTAAGTTCACCCCCACAAAAAAATATTCCATATTAAATGCCAAGTCTGTATATTATAAAACAGGAGTGTCTGTCTGTCTGTCTGTCCATCCATCACCAAACTACTCCCTCAGTTTTGGGGCTAGCCCTGCCAAACCTCCTATGAAAGGTTTTGGGGTCCCAGCGGATGTTTTAAGGTAGGTAGGAGGTTTCAAAAATTCCTCAATAAAATTATGATTTTGAAATGAACTCGATACGAACCTGCCGCAAATCTGGAAGTGCTGGATGACGGCAATGAGCTGGTTTGATAATTTCCCAATACAACCGTCATTTAAAACAGTATTTTGTTCAAGTATCAATTTATGAATGGAATGACGTTTGGAATTGAGTGAATACATTCTGATTTTGAATTTGTAATTGTATTCACCCAACCGTATGGAACTACTTCATATCCGGATTTAAATATTTGTTTATGTCACGAGTATTGTTAATTTGTGGGGCTAATTTGATTCATACAGCTGCATGAAGAAGTAAATGTATTTTATTTGCCAGATGTAGGGCACCCCTTTATATGAACTTTTCGATAGCATTACTTGGTTCCTCCTAAGAACACAAGGGTAGTGCCGCATGCACATGAGATTTTTTGAATGTTCCTTCTTTTCTATTGTTCAACATTTTCTAAAAGCTATGGAATGTCTTCTTTTCTCTACTTTGCCACATGGCACATACCCTTATATAAAAGGGCCTTTTCTATGCCGCTGGCATTTTACCCAAAAATCCCTACACAAATTTCCATCACGACATTTTTTGACATTTTTGTTTTAGGTATAGCAACAGTAACAATTGTATGAAGATGTTTATGTTAGGAGTAGTTGGAGATTTGTAGAGTGGATTGGTGTAATTGTGTATTTTATTTGTTGTGGGATTGAGATGCAAAAATGTATTTGTTGTGGGATTCAGATGCCCGGATCATCAGCTAGGGACACAAATGCACACACCTGAAAATTCTGGAATTATATCTACTAATTGAACAGTATCGGCTATTCCGAAAATATCATATAACAAGTCATAAAAAACATTTTATAAAAACGAAAAAACATGTAGGGATGCAAACACCAAATAACAACCAAACAAGGTAGGAATGACACCACATTACAACACCACAATCCTTTTACGGATTGCCATAACGACATCATTTTGACATTTTTGTTGTAAGTGGCAATAACAACAATTGTATGAAGATGTCTATGATAGGGTAATTATAGATTGGTAGTGTGGGTTGGTGTAATGGTGTATTTTATGTGTTGTGGAATTGAAATGGAAAAATGTCAAAAGATGTAGTGATGGCAATTCCTAAAAGGATCTTAACCAAAAATCTTAACCTGTAAGCAATTGACTGATTTTCCAAGCACCCAGATCATCAGCTGGGCAAGAACACGCACACACACACAATGAAATAGCCTCTAATCGACAAAAGACTATAGCATGTAACAGGACGTTGGAGTTGTTGACAATGTCTATGTATTCCAGAATATCCCAAAAATGCTAGATCGAGCTGTATGCCTCTAGTCTACAGTGGAAGCGATACTTCATGACACCGGGTATGACAGCTTTGTGCTTTGTGAACCACTGAGGAGTGTCAAGGAAGGACTTGGCATGATGAAGAACACACAAAGCCATGTGTCTTTGAAGGCCAGTTTTGAGATTTGAGACGTCAGCGTTATACATGTCATAACGACATCTTTATGCCAGGAAATTCCTATGGTTTCTGCCAAACATTTATCACCAAAAGAAATTTGAGTTTGGAAACACGTACAACAAGGACGAAGCCTAGCTCACGTGAACGTCATGTTTCAATTTTATTCGTTAACGTGTGCATATGTGTGTATGAGAGAAGTCAAAATGTTTTTGCTGCAATCATGAAGGAAATGGTCCTGCACCATTGAAATTACCTCGTTTTGAGCTGATGCTACACACCCATGTTTTCCCCAGTAGTGGGTGAGAGTTTCCTGATGATGTCTAACAAGGGCCAGGCTTATGGCTCTGAAAGTTTTTGAAAAAGGATAAAACTTTTAACCACACTAATCTTTTGCCTCGGATTTTAATTTATTTTTATTTTCAACAAAAGTTGCCATAGCTGGGGTTCATACTCCCAGTGGTAATAGCGTCTCATTGAAACGAATTTATTCTTTTGGCATCAAAACATTTCGATGCCAACAAGCAGCTTTCCAGGAAAGAGTAGCAGAAGACTTTGGAGATTACAAAAATCGAGAAACTAATGATGTTCTTTCCCTACTCAAGTTTGGAACCTGGGATAATGCTGCGATATATGATCTCATATAGGACCTCATTTTTTTGGGGGGGGGGGAGTGGTCTCATATGGGATCCAAAAGACCATCTGTCGAAAAGACTTGCCTTTATATCCATGGCACGGAGAACAAACCCGTGGCACGGAGACACCCGATCGAACTCCAAAGAGCGACCCAGAGATCCCCCACATCCAGGATGGTGTACCCCTGCCTTAATGATGTCAAAACCATGACTGAGATAGAGAGAGGGCGGGAGAGAGA
Organism: Myxine glutinosa; assembly: GCF_964187855.1. Taxonomy (NCBI): domain Eukaryota; kingdom Metazoa; phylum Chordata; class Myxini; order Myxiniformes; family Myxinidae; genus Myxine; species Myxine glutinosa. Next base: position 85,547,019 of record NC_136266.1, read on the forward strand.
GAGAGAGAGAGAGAGAGAGAGAGAGAGAGAGGAAGGAAGGAATAGGGAGAGCGA